>NC_057811.1:323294091-323309784 GCF_018294505.1 Triticum aestivum | reverse complement strand
GGCGGGACAGGTGGCGCGCTGCGGTAGGCTTAGGGGGGCGGCGGAGGTGATGTGGCGCGATGCCATTGGTCGGAGCGACATGGCTGCCGGCAGTGGACACGTCCGGCGGTGGGGTGGACATGTCCGGCGGGCGAGAGGGAGGTTTGATCTAGGGTTTCATCCCCAAATTTTGGGGGAGAGGGAGTATATATAGGTAGAGGGAGCTAGGAGACTCCAAATGGGGTGCGGTTTTCGTCCACACGATCGTGATCGAACGACCGAGAGCATGGAGGGGGTTTTGCTGGGTTAGTGGGCTGATTTGGAGGGGTGTTGGGCTGCAAGACAAAATGGGCTTTCGGGGTACGCGGTTAACCGTTGGGGCATCAAACGAACTCCGAATGCGACGAAAATTGACAGGCGGTCTACCTACTCTATAACAACACCGCACGCCAAGTTTCATCCCATTCCGAGAACATTTTTCTCCCGCTCACGAAACAAGGTCTGAGAGGGCGACGGGCGCGTGTGGAAGTGTCGGATCGCGAAACGGACAACGCGGAAAAGGACCGGATGCAAGATTTGAAAAAACATGCAGATGAAATGCAGATGATGACATGGCAAAATGCAACACGCAAGCAAATGACATGGCAACAACGACGAATAACTGGATGGCACCTGGCGCATCGGATCCGGGGCGTTACAACACTCCTCCACTAACAAGAGATCTCGTCCCGAGATCTTAGGACCGAGACGGAAGGAAAAATGGATGAGGTGAAATAAGAACAAAACAGTGAGGATGAACAAAGTCAAGAACACTCGAGTAGGAAAGAGGAATGTTGAATGAGATAAGAAGCAAAAGCTCAAGGAATAAGACTGAATTTGAAACCACTCCGGTTAGGACAAGATAGAAAATGAATAATAACGAAGGAATTATGCAGCACTCCGACTGAACAAGGAAAGAATAGAACATGAACTTGAGAAATGGAACGATACTTGACTTGAGGAACAACACAAAACCTCTGGAAGACTTGAAATAGTGGAATGAGAAGAACGGGGAAGAAGATGACAACTTCTACCATGAATGAAATAGAGAGCATCTTTAGAAGGAAACATTGAACAGAATTATTGGAAATTCAACAACAAAAAACTAAGCTTGTTGTGGACTTATGGATAACATCTCAAAATTATGAGGTGGTAACCTACCACAAGTGGAAAAAATTGAAAAGCTGAGAAGAACGAGGAAATGCAAAACTCCACTTCAGTAGAATATGGAGAATTAATTGCACTTTGAGAAGCAAGAAGAACATACTTGAGCTACGCCTACAAGAATCTTGATGAACACTTGAAGAATGGATTAAATCATGACGAGCCACCGTGATGAACTCTGGTAACAAAAGAATGACAAGATAACATTGAAGGATGAAAGGGATAAGATTAAATCCTTGCGATGATTTGGATGGAGGTTCGCGATGAAATCGTCGAGAAGCTTGGAACTCCGGAAAAGAAAAGATGAAAACACTTTGAACCGAGAATGTGATAAGATGAACAATCTCCGAAAAGAAGAGATAAATAAAACCAATTGATGAAAGAATAATAAGGATTACGTTATGCTTATCCTCCACCAATTAAATTGATGAGAAACAATGGATTTGCATACTACTTATTCTCGTTGGAAAGATTAAGGGGGGATATAGCGCAAAACTTGAGAAAGTCTTCATGAACCACCGGTGGGGTTGGAAAGAACGAATGAATTAATATGATAACAACAGAAAGAATCTTGAATGAGCCACCGTAGGAATTGAAACGAATGACGAAAAGAGAGTGAATCACCGGAAAGAATTAGAAAAGCACGAAGATAACTTGCGGGAATCTAGAGACAAGAGAACGAAGAGATCGCAAACTGAAGCAAAACACCGGAAGAATATGGAAACGAACGAAAAGGCATGAATATAGAATAATCGGAGAACGGACTTGAAAACTTAGAACGAAGAAATATTCTGAAATGAAGGCCTCCGGATAATTGAGACGGAAAACAACTCCTGAAATACTCCGGATGGGTGAAAATAATTGCACGACTTGTAACGATTTGATAGGATAACCATCGAGCTAGCACCGCGAATTTCCGGGAGAACAGACAAGATTTAAGAAAAATTCTACTTCAGACTTCAAATGTTGAGAGTGACGATGAGAAATAACAACAAAATTGTTGAGATACTCCGGGAGAATGAAAAGCGAAGAGTGTTGAGGATATAGCCATTAGAGTCACCCGCCCAGGAGGGGCCGGGTTACGTCATGATGGTCATCACGCGAAGCCCAGTATCAAGCTTGAAGACGGCGGGTTAGATAATGGGCTTAAGACCCGGAGGAGGCTTAAGGCCCATACTGATAAACCGCCGTATGGCAAGACTTGTAGTGTAAGGCAAGAATAGTTGAGAGTCCGAGCCGGACACTTTTATGAGCCGGCCGGGATTCTGAGAGTCGCTGGGCGTCAACCTCTCTATAGAAAGGGGTGACCCGGTGGCGGTTTAGGGACAAGTAAGATCTCGTCGAGAGCCAGGCAAAGCAATTAAGCTCCCTGGTCATCGAAACCCTAATCAATACCACCTCAACTGGACGTAGGCTTTTACCTTCACCGTAAGGGGCCGAACCAGTATAACCCTCGTGTTCCTTGTCCCGTTTAACCCCTTTAAGCTTCCTAGCTGTGATGGCTCCACGACTAAGTCCTTACACGAGGACATCTGCCGTGACAATTCCACGATAGTTGGCGCCCATCGTGGGGCCAGCGCACGGTGGATTTGAGTTCTTGAAGGGCAGCTTCGAAGGGCTCAAGGGATACGCTGTGGGCCGAATGACCAAGAGTCGTCGCGGCAAGCTCTACATCGACGATGCAGACTGGGGCCCCGACGTCGGCTCAATTGAGTACGGGTACCGGGTCCCCTTTGGCGGAATTCATGTCTTCATTGGCAAGATTGGTGAGCCGGGCCCTGAGCCGGATCTCTGCACCGACCTCATCGAGACGGCTCAGCGTGCATGACCCGCCCGGGCTCTACCTGCCTTGAAGCACGTTTTTGTGGGATGCGTTCATGGAGGACTCTCTGAAGGGTCTGGATCTGGCGATGAGACGGCTGCCGTCTCTGACGGCGAGTCGTCTACAGATGAGTCAAACTCGTTGTATCAACTTCAAGATGGCAGGCTCAGGGGTTGTTCCGATGGTGACAGCATTCCGGACCCCTTTGAACCGCCGAGCTGGGTTGGAATCTTCATGGCCGGCGCGCAACCAGTTCAAAACCCCGCCTCCGGGTCAGGAAGCCCGGTGCCCTCGCCGGCTCAGGTGCTGATGGATCTTACAGATAAGATGACGGCCCTGTTGACCGCTACGGTGGCTCCGGTGGATCAAGTTCAGCATGACGCGGAGGTGGCCCAGTTAAAGTTGGATCTAGCAAAGGCCAAGGAGGATCTGGCGGCGGAGGGGATCAGGATGGCTGCAGAGAGGGCGGCTCTTGATGCCCAGACTCAGCTGATTCAAGCACAGTCTTTCCGGCTCACGATGGATCAAAACGCATCCAATGAGGTCATGAGAAGGAGGCATCAAAAGGCCCAATCTCGACTCCCTCCGGTTTACGATCCTCGAAATCTCTTCAACACGCCGGGTGTAGGGTCTAGTAACCCGCCGGAGATCATAGTGCCCGGGGCTGGGACACCTATTCAGCCCCAAGTGATGGGGCCTCCCCGGGTGAACCCTGCCCCGCCTCGGTACGTGCCAATACCACCGGGTCATTATGCCAACCCGTTGGAAAACATGGTCGCCGCGGCGGCACGGCTGGCGGCTCTCCAACAGCGGTCGAAACCCGCCGGGTCAGGGAGCTCCTTCAGACAGCTTTGGCGCAGCAAGAGGCGTACTCTACAGCCGGGACAGGATCCATTCAACCCCTCATCCAGGCCGGAGCCCGAGTTATAGCAGACACATCGTTTCAGCGACCGGCTCAAGTAATGTCCGACGCCATGACTTGCCACCTGGCCATGGCCCGGCTCATAATGGGGCCTTTCACGCAGCAGATCAAGACAGAGCACGGCAAGAGGCAGAGCAGGTGCCTCAGTTGACGGCTTACCAGACACCCCCGGCTTATCCGACGGCTTCCGTCGACGTGGGTATCCCTACGAGGACTGGAGGTGTCCCTTGTCTAGTGCCGGCTCTCCGCAACGAACGTCTACCCAAGGACTTCAAAGGGCCTAGGAAGGTGCCCAATTATACGGCTGATTTACAACCCGGAGCCTGGATCGAGAGCTACGAGATGGCCATGGAATTGCTGGAGGTCAGCGAAGCGGCGATGGCCAAGTACTTCACCATGACGTTAGATGGGACTGCCCGCACTTGGTTGAAAGGGCTGCCACCAAATTCTATCGGGTCTTGGGCTGAGCTGAAAGCCCGGTTCATCCAAAACTTCAAAGATACCTGTAGGCAGTCTATGTCAATTGTGGATTTGACTAACTGTAAACAGCAGGAGGGTGAGTCTACGACACATTGGGTTCGCCGGGTCAAAGAGATAATACATTCATCAGATAAGATGGATGCCGGCTCTGCAGTCTTGATGTTGGAGCAGAATTGTCGTTTCCTGCCCCTGAAGATGAAACTCGGGCGGCTCAAGCGCGACTGCAATGATATGGGTACGCTGATGGCGGCTCTCGTCAAATACGCCGACTCTGATAGTACCAAGGACCCCGCGTCAGATGATGAAAGGATAGGGAAGGGAAAGAAGAACGGCAATGGCAAGGGCCCTCAGCATAACCCAGCAAATCAAGGAGGTAACAAGCGTAAGGCTGATGGTAGCATGGAGTTTGTGGCTAATGCCAGCTCACAGGGTAACAACCAGCGACGTAAAGGGAGGCCACCTCCCCAAGCCGGCGGTTCGGGCCCAACGCTTGAGCAGTTGTTGAATGAGCCTTGTCCAAGGCATGGTTCTAGAGAGAAGCCAGCTACTCATCTATGGAAAGATTGCGCAATCATGAAGGCCTTTAAGAATTCCAATGCCTTTAATGGCAATAATAGCTCGGGCGCCGGCGGCTTTCATGGCCCGGGCGGCGGCTCAAGTTCCAATCCTCAGAATGTTCAAGGGGGCTTTAGTCAGCAGTCCAGCCAGGGTCATCAACAGCAACAGGGGGGATACCAGACCAATCCAAAGCAGCTCAATGGTGGACAGTACCATGTGTTTACCACCAGTCTGTGTAAGCAAGATCAGAAGCTCCACAAGAGGGCAGTGAATGCTGTTGAGCCGGCAGTTCCACGCTATTTAAGATGGTCTGAGCAGCCTATTGTGTGGACTAGGGAGGATTACCCTCCCCGGGTTGACAATCCGGGTCACTTGGCCCTGGTGGTGGCTCCTCAGGTGGGAGGATATAAGTTCACTAAGGTGCTCATGGATGGAGGCAGCAACATCAACATCCTCTATTATGAGACCTTCCGCCGTATGGGGTTGATTGATAAGAACCTCAGCCAGTCCAATACTGTTTTCCATGGCATGGTGCCTGGTAAGTCGGCTTATCCAGTTGGTAAGATCGAACTGGAAGTAGCCTTTGGAGATGAATACAACTACAGGGTGGAAAAATTGACCTTTGAGGTGGTCAAGATAAGAAGTCCGTACCATACCATATTTGGGCGGCCGGCTTACGCCAAGTTCATGGCACGACCGTGTTACATATACCTACAGCTCAAGATGCCGGGTCACAATGGGACCATTACGGTTCATGGCAGCCGAAAGGTGGCCTTGGAATGTGAGGAAGGCGACGCGGCTTACGCAGAGTCTGTTTGCGCAACAGAGGAGCTGAAGTTCTACAAGGATAATGTTGACCCAACAGATATGACATCTCTGAAAAAGCCGACCACGGAGCATGAGCCGGCAATGAAATTTAAGTCAGCTGATGAGACTAAACTTGTTGATTTCGTTCCAGGTGACTCATCTCAGCGGTTCAGCATCAGTGCCAATTTGGATCCGAAATAGGAAAGCGCGCTCATCGAGTTCATCCGTGAGAACAGGGACATCTTTGCATGGAAACCTTCTGACATGCCAGGTGTACCTAGAGAACTCGCTGAGCACACTATCAATGTTGATCTGAAATTTAAGCCGGTCAGGCAATTCCTTCGACGGTTTAATGAAGAAAGGCGGAAAGCCATTGGTGAGGAGGTGGCCCGGCTCTTGGCGGCCGGGTTTATTGTTGAAGTCTTTCACCCAGAGTGGTTAGCTAACCCGGTGCTCGTGCTCAAGAAGAACGGCACCTGGCGGATGTGTGTGGACTACACGGACTTAAACAAGGCATGTCCGGCTGATCCTTTCGCTCTCCCTCGTATTGATCAAATCATTGATGCCACGGCGGGTTGTGAGCGTTTAAGTTTCTTGGATGCATATTCTGGATACCATCAGATCAAAATGGCAGTTAAGGACCAGGAGAAGACGGCGTTCATCACTCCCTTTGGAGCCTTCTGTTATGTGTCTATGCCTTTTGGACTCAAGAGCGCACAGGCGACTTATCAACATTGCGTGCAGAACTGTCTTCATAACCAGATTGGGCGCAATGTTCATGCCTATGTGGATGATATTGTGGTTAAGTCCAGGGAGAAGGAAACCTTGATAGATGATCTGAGGGAAACCTTTGATAATCTCCGGGTCTACAAGATGATGCTTAACCCGGCCAAGTGTGTTTTTGGTGTTCCTGCAGGCAAGCTCTTGGGTTTCCTGGTTTCTAACAGAGGCATTGAAGCTAACCCGGAAAAAATCAAGGCAATCACCTCTCTGGCTAAGCCGGCGTGCATAAACGACGTCCAGCGCCTGGCGGGTCGTATCGCTGCTTTAAGCCGGTTTATAAGCCGTTTGGGTGAGAAGGCCATGCCGCTGTACCAGTTGATGAAGAAAACTGATGACTTTATCTGGAATGATGCTGCTAATACTGCGTTTGAGGATTTGAAGAGACAGCTGGCCGAGCCCCCGGTCCTTGCTGCTCCGGTTGACAAGGAGCCTTTATTACTGTATGTAGCTGCTAACACACGGGCCGTCAGTGTGGCTGTGGTGGTGGAGCGCAAGGAAGAGGGTAAGGAGCATCCGGTTCAGCGGCCGGTTTATTACGTCAGTGAAGTGCTCATCGAGTCCAAGCAGCGGTATCCACATTGGCAGAAGCTTGTTTATGGTGTGTTCATGGCAAGCCGGAAGCTTAAGCATTATTTCCAGGGTCACCCTATCACTGTGGTTAGTTCTGCTCCCCTTGGAGATATCATCCAAAACAGAGAAGCCACAGGAAGAGTGGCTAAGTGGGCTATAGAGCTCGGGCCCCATGGTTTGAAATACGTGCCACACACTGCTGTTAAATCTCAAGCTTTGGTGGATTTCATCAATGATTGGACAGAGCTACAAGTGCCCGAGGAAAAGCCGGATTTACATATTGGACTATTCACTTCCATGGGTCCAGGCAATTGGAGGGCTCGGGGGCTGGAGTTGTATTGGCTTCCCCTAAAGGTGACAAGTTTCATTATGTGCTACGGTTGATGTTTCCTTGCACTAACAATGCGGCCGAGTACGAGGCTTTGCTCCATGGTCTTCGGATGGCTAAGGAGATGAGCTTGAGCCGGGTAAGGTGCTTCGGCGACTCAGACTTAGTGGCTCAACAAGTATCAGGCAAGTGGGATTCCAAGGACCCTCTCATGGCGGCTTATCGCCGTTAAGTCGATGCCATTGCTGGACACTTTCAGGGTTACCAAGTAGAGCACATCGATCGCAGGAAGAACGAGGCGGCTGATGCATTAAGCCGGCTGGGCTCTCAGCGAAAACCGTTGCCGCCTAATACTTTCCTGGACATCTTGCATAATCCTTCCGTTAAGATACCTACAGAGGAAGATTTGGCTGTCCCTGACCCGGAGGCACAGTTGGTGGCGGCTCTCCACATCACCCCGGACTGGACGGTGCCATACTTGGCTTACATGACCCGGGGAGACTTGCCTGAGGACGAAACTCTGGCCAGACAAATAACCCGGCGGTCTAAGTCAATGGTTGTTATCGATGGTGAGCTACATCGCCGCAGTGTTACGGGAGCGTTCCAGCGTTGCGTCTCCCCTGAGGAAGGTCAAGAAATCTTGCGTGAGATTCACGAAGGGGATTGTGGCCATCATGCCGGCTCAAAATCCCTTGTGGCCAAGGCTTTTCGTCATGGGTTTTATTGGCTGACGGCTCATGCTGATGCGGAGGACTTGGTCAGTAAATGTGATGGTTGCCAGAGGTTCTCGCGACGGGCCCATGTGCCGGCTCAGGAGCTGGGGATGATTCCAATTACTTGGCCGTTTGCGGTCTGGGGGCTTGACATGGTTGGGCCTTTTAAAAGGTCCAAGGATAAAAAGACCCACCTCTTGGTGGCAGTGGACAAGTTCACAAAGTGGATTGAAGTAGAGCCAGTTAGTAAGTGTGACGCAGCCATGGCGGTTCAGTTCATGAAAAGGGTGATATTTCGCTTTGGCTTTCCACACAGCATTATAACTGACAATGGCACCAATCTATCTAAGGGCGCTATGGAGGAGTTTTGTCAACAAGAGCATATTCGAATTGATGTTTCATCAGTGGCTCATCCTCAATCCAATGGTCAAGCTGAGAGAGCTAACCAGGAGATCTTGAAGGGCATTAAGCCCCGGCTTTTAGTCCCTTTGCAACGGACGCCGGGTTGTTGGGTGGAGGAGTTACCCTCCGTGTTATGGAGCATCAATACTACTCCTAACAGGTCTACGGGTTACACGCCTTTCTTCATGGTTTATGCAGCGGAAGCAGTCCTCCCCAGTGACATCCATCATGACTCGCCTCGAGTGGCGGCTTATGTTGAGGCGGATAATGAACAGGCGCGCCCAGATGCTCTTGACTTGTTGGACGAACAGCGTGATGTGGCAGCAGCTCGCTTAGCGATTTACCAACAAGAGCTGCGCCGTTATCACAGTCGCCGGGTTAAGTCCCGGGTCTTCCAGGAAGGTGATCTGGTGCTCCGGCTCATCCAAGATCAAACAGATGCACACAAGCTATCCCCGCCTTGGGAAGGGCCCTTTGTGGTCAGTAAGAACTTGCACAACGGGTCATACTACCTTATTGATGTTCGGGAGCATAACGATTCACGCAAGTCGGAAGAGGAGACCCGTCGGCCGTGGAACATAGCTCAGCTTCGGCCTTATTACACTTGAGCCACCGGCTCTCATAATGTACATATCTCTATAGCCATGTATATATTATGTTAAATAATAAAGCAGGACCTCTGTCCTTTTCTCCTCCAAAGGTAAACATGTTATTTCCATTACAACATCACATGGTCACTTGGAGGTGGATCCGGCTTATGATCGTATTCGAATCTAGCCGTACGCAATATAATCACCTGGGGGCTTCCTGTTCAAACATGGGTCGTATTCGAACCAAAGAGAACATAGCTGTCGATACCCACTTGATTGACAAAGTGCCGAGCTCATTGGGGAGTTTTCTTTGATCATATTTGAATCATAGCTCAACCCCCTTTGGGAACCGACGTGGATCGTATTCGAATCAGCGTCGTTAAACAACTCTTAAGGTCATTTGGGGGCTTCCTGTTCAAACATGGGTCGTATTCGAACCAAATAGAGCATAGCTGTCGGTACCCTCTTGATCGGCATCGCCAAAACCACTGGGGGCTATATGATCGCATTCGAATCTTAGCTTAACCCCTTTGGGACGGTTCTCTGGTCGTATTCGAACTGGAAGCCCCTAAGTTTTTGATCTTTTGACTTGCAACAAGTTCTGTTGGTCATATCAACAGTGTGCAAGGGCGACTTTTCCTTTGCCGACTTACTTTTGATTCACAATGTTGATAACATACAGTAAGTATTCTTGACGCTGGTAAACCGGAGTTGAGATCTTCACCTCATTATTCGAGTTACATAAGCCGAAACTATACTCGAAGGCTCGTAAGTATGCCGTTATGGTTACATCAAAGATATAATTGAGGGCCAGTCTTTGGTGACTTTGTTCATATTCCGGGTTATATATATATGGTTTATGATTCTCAGTGCGGTAAGCCGCCCAGAGACTTGCGACTTGTTTTCTATGCAGGATGGTTCAATACAGCTATTCGAGCTTAAGGAAAATAACTGATCAATTATAACCCGGAGGGATATAAGGAAGCAACTTTAACGGAGCTAAGCGTTCAACATGTGCACGATGGCCCGACAAGAGTAACATGTTTGTTCTATTCTATTACAAGACTCCCCGAGTCCAAAAGATGAGGCATTGTTTTAAGATGTGGTCATGAGCCGCCTACAAGTCAAGATGCTTGTTGAGTTGAAGCTTCTGGCTCATCCCTCTCCGCTCCTCTGGCTGTTCCCATGACCTGGAAGGTTGACGATTTCTAGTCAATGCCGCTCAAAGCTTCAAATTGAGCCTCCTCGTCAATTAACCCGGCCGGGTCAGTTTCTGGGGCAAAGGTGTGCTTACGAGTCGGCGGGACCAAGCTGATGGCTTCATAACGCGGAGTGGGGATCCTCTGATTCTGTGCGTCGTAGCCCGGCTGGTACTTGGTAAGGTCGGTGTCATTCCCAATCAGGGTGGCCACCGGGTGCACGATCTTCACACAGGCAGCAAAGTCTTTTTGATCGAAGGGGGTGCCGTCTTCCTTCAGGCTGGGGTATCCAAGTGCGATGTCAGCCGGGTCTAGCTCTGGAAGAAAAGCCTTGGCACGGCTCAGAGCGGCTATGGCTCCGGCTCTTGCAGAAGCCCGTCGTAGCTCTTGGAAACGCTGAGGAAGAACGGCAAGCCGGCGAAGTACGTCTGCCAGGTGAGTCGGAACCTCATTGGATAGGGCCACAACGGCCAAGGCGCTGTGACCCAGTGTAGAGTTGCTCCACCAAGGTGTACACGGCCTTCAGCTTGGTCAGCACGTTCTGATTGAGGTTGGCGCTTCTGGGACCTGTTTAACAAAGTAAGATCAGCCGCTAGCAATGATGGGAGTTATGAGACATAAAGACTGTAAACTTGTTCAAAGCCTGCAGAATGACTTACCGAAGATTGCGGCGACCATCTATGACACATGGCGCTTTAAGCTGGAGAGTTCGGCGGTTCTTTCTGTCAGAGCCTTCTCCGCCTGTTCAGCCCGGCTTACCAGAGCAGCCTTCTCTTCGGCCCAAGTCTTCCTTTCAGCTTCAAACTTCTTCTTCAGTTTTTCTTGAGCAGCAATACTGGATTCAAATTTAGCGTTGGCCTTCCGGGTCTCAGTTTCCTGAGTCTTCAGGCGGTTCTTCAGCTCAGAGATATCAGCCTCAAATTTCTTGCAAGCAGCCTGAACAATTTCTGGGTTATAGTATGAATAATTATTATGCAATTTTAAAGTCCCAAGCACTTTCCAAGCAAAGACACTTGGCACTTGGGGACTAATGCATGTCGAAATTTTCTATCTACAAAATTACCGGTTCATGAAAGTAAGCCGAAAGTTAAGTCTACAACATATTCTATCATAAGTAGTAGACTTGGGGGCTAGAGTATGGTAAAGATGACTATGCAGTAAGCAATAGAGTGGTACCTCAGACTTCTGCTGTATCTGCTTCAGCATGTCAATCTCCAGGTCCCGGCTGCTGTGCACCTGATTGACATAGCCGGACATGATATCTCCAATGCTCAGGTTAGCGTAGTTGGTGATGTCCAGCTTGGCCCTGCGGCGCTCTAGCAACTCTTCCTTGGCAGAGCACTTAGCCAGCGCAGTGGGTCTCCCCGGCTCGACAAACTCTGTCCGGGTGATTACCACGTCCGGGTCATCAGCCGGCTGAGCCGGGCTGGACATGTCCGGGTGGGCAGAAGTCTCTATGGCTGGCTCGTCGTTTGGAGCGGTGGCTTCAGGAGAAGAGGCAGCTGGCGGCTCTTGAGCTGAAACCTCCGGCTCAGTCAAGACCGGCTCTTCGACCGGTTTATTCTTCTTCGCCCTCTTGCTGAGCTTTGCTTGGGCACTGAAAGGACAAAAGGTTAGTACAAAAGTATGAGTAAAGATAAGCGCAACAAGAGATGATCATCATTACCCGGGTACGGTCTTGAAAGCCGGCAGGTTCGATTGCATAGAGTCACCAGAGGAAGGTGAAGTTTCCTGATAATTTGAATCAGAAGAGTTGAGCGGTTGACGTATAACGCCCGCCAAAGGATGAAAAGGATATAAGTTGGAGATAACCTCGGTCCGGCGCTTCCTTGACGCTTCAGGTAAGCCGGAGGAGAGGTCTGCATCCTTGTTGGTCCAGGTGTGCCGCCGGCTCTCATGAATCTGTTGCTTCAAAAGAAATTGAGGATCTTGATAAGCTAAAGGATGTGAAAATCTTACTTTCCGGGTTACTCTTCGGACTTTCATCCTTGGCAAGGGCTCCGAGTCGGAGGAAAGTGTCATTACCTCTTCAGTCACCGGGTTACTTGCTCCGGTGTCATCCTGCTGATGATCAGTATCAATAAGGTGGATAGGAATAAACAAGAAACAAAACAAGAACTTACAGATTCAGGGGTTACCTCTGACTCGGAGTTGTCACTTAGTTGAAGCAGCTCTGAGGCAGTCCCTGCTTCCCTTCTTGCGGGGAGCGGCTCTCCTGGCGGCTTTCTTAGCCTTCTTGGCCTTTTTGGCCGCTTCATGGTCATATTTGACCTTCCAGAACTTGTCATTAGCCTGAAACATACAACAAAGATTACTTAAAGTCCCGATGGAAACTATTCAAAGGAAAACCAAGGTGTTCAGGTCAGTGGCTTACCGCCGGAGCCGGGTTAGCTTGGCAGAAGGGGTTCAAGCCGGTCCTCCCACAGTCGGCTAAGCTCTCATTCAGGAGAGACTTGGTCATGTCGTCCACAACATCCTCAGGAAGATCATTGGGGCTGTGCCGCAGAGGGTCATCCTTTCGGCCCGTGTAAGCACACATTAAGCCGGGGCGGCGGCTCAAAGGGATCACCCGCCAGGAGATCCAAACCCGGACCAGATCAATGCCGTTGAGACCATTTCCCAGGAGAGCCTTGATCTTATTGATGGTGGGGATCAGAGGTTGACGCTCCGCCTGAGATAATTTGTCTGGCAGAGGGTGATTTGGTTCCAGACGCAAGGAATGAAAGCCGGGCAGAGGACTCTCGTCAGCCGGCGAAGTGTCCTGGCAGTAGAACCACGTCTGGTTCCAGTCCTTTGGGTGGCTTGGCGGCTCAGCGTAAGGAAAAAGGCAATCTCTCCGTCGTTGAATGGAGATTCCACCAAGTTCCAAGCTCGGCCCATTGGCGCACTCGTTCTGGCGGTTTGGATAGAACAGCTCCCTAAAAAGCAGTAGGCTGGGCTCTTCTCCAAGATAGACTTCGCAGAATACTTGGAAGTTGCATATATTTGACACTGAATTGGGTCCTATGTCTTGTGGCCGCAGATCAAAGAAGTTCAGAACATCCCTAAAGAATTTTGAGCAGGGCGGTGCGAAGCCCCAGCTCATGTGATCAGCAAATATAACCACCTCACCATCTCTGGGTTGAGGTCTCTCCTCCGACGGGTCAGGAGCACGATAAGACATGATCTCTTTCTTGGGCAAGTAACCCGTCTTTACGAAATCAGCTAAGGTGTCGTCGGTGACGTTGGACCTCATCCAGTTGCACGTGATGGGTGCTTTGGGAGCTTTGGGAGGCATTGTGAAACATGAAGCCTATGACAAAAGGAAAATGACCGGTTCAATTATAAGCCGGCAGATGTCTACAGTTTAAATACTCAAATGGCGGCTCATGAGAGGGGCCTAATGACATATGGTTAAGTGCATCGGGTTATCTAAGCCGCTGAAGGTATTATGAGTAATTCAAATTGTCTACAGCTTTATCATAAAAGAGCCGAGAAGTTTACGGCGCATGGCTTCTTTAAGCCGGAAATGTGAGCCGCCATAGCTCAGCAGATGCAATTTTTGACTAAGAGTGGTGAAAACAAGTTTCACAGATCGCAGTAATTATTTTGGATCAAACGGTTGGCTAAAAGGAAAATTTTCTAGACCTAGAATAGACACAGAAAAAGTTTGAGGATTTGAACGGAGCCTTTATGCAATGAAAGGGGATCTATGTACATTGGGAATGGGAGTGAAACAGCTACCGCAGCAGTTCTGTACAGTCTAAAGATCAAGAAAAGGTGGTAATAATGAAATCTATCAAGAAGCTCGCGAAGAACGGCGATGAACACGGGAAGAACAGGAAAGAACCCTAATGCAGATCTATTCTACGAAGTGGCAAGGGCTTACGGGTGCTGGAAAGTTGCGGAGGTCGCCGCCGTTTCTCTGGTCACGTCAGGTTGATGCAGCGGCCGGAGTCGGGGAAGACTCGGAGACCCGCGGCGGCGGCAGTGGAGCTCGAGCGGCAACACAGTGGCGAGAGGAGGAAGAAGATGGAGGCGACGAGTGACCAGAGGCTCATGGGCCGGGCTATTTATAAGATGAGGCTCATAAGTGGGCGCGAGAAACGAGGAGGCCACGACGTGGTTATCTCGCCATAAAAACGCCTCGATTTTCGGGACGGCAATTAAAGATAAGATCCGTTGCGGATATGGTGGAGTAAAAATGGACTTAATGGAAGATGACGTCATGGCGGGTTACCAGAAATCTAGAAGATGACGTCACGACGGATTATAGCTTTCACACGACCATAAGCCGGAAGATCTTTTCTCTCAAAATAATTGAAGATTGACATGAACCGGTTCAAATCAATCTGGGGCCTAATGTTGAGGATATAACCATTAGAGTCACCTGCCCAGGAGGGGCCGGATTATGTCATGATGGTCATCACGCGAAGCCCAGTATCAAGCTTGAAGACGGCGGGTTAGATAATGGGCTTAAGACCCGGAGGAGGCTTAAGGCCCATAGTGATAAACCGCCGTATGGCAAGACTTGTAGTGTAAGGCAAGAATAGTTGAGAGTCCGAGCCGGACACTCTTATGAGCCGGCCAGGACTCTGAGAGCCGCTGGGTGTCAACCTCTCTATATAAAGGGGCGACCCGGCGGCGGTTTAGAGACAAGTAAGATCTCGTCGAGAGCCAGGCAAAGCAATTAAGCTCCCTGGTCATCGAAACCCTAATCAATACCACCTCAACTGGACGTAGGCTTTTACCTTCACCGTAAGGGGCCGAACCAGTATAAACCTCGTGTTCCTTGTCCCGTTTAACCCCTTTAAGCTTCCTAGCTGCGATGGCTCCACGACTAAGTCCTTACACGAGGACATCTGCCGTGACAATTCCACGACAAAGAGGTTGAGCCAACAATGAAAATATTTGAAATCGATCTTGGAAAGGCATCTGACTGATGAAATTCATTCTTACGTCAACTTCGAAAAGAATTTGAGAATAACTCCGGGAAAATTAGAAGAGTCAGGTAAGATCCTGGGAAAAACCTGTGGGTTAGGGCCCACTGAAAAGAAACACCGTAGGAAAGGATTGTCGAATGAGAAATGATGCATCGAAACGATTGAAAGATTTGAATGAGGTGACAACCTCGAATTAGATGGATGCAGACACGAATCTTCTGAGATGTCTTCAACACTCCGGAACGATTAAATGACGAGAAGGGAGCGAGCAACGGGAAACATTTGAGCCGAGGGAAGAATATAATCACTACCGAAAATTGGAATTGAATCCACCGGAGAAGAAAATAGATGAAGAATGTCAAACAAGACGAGAATTCACCGGTTGAAATAATTGAGGGAAGACTGAAGAGGCTTT
>NC_057811.1:323288796-323293356 GCF_018294505.1 Triticum aestivum | reverse complement strand
CTCGAAAGAGACTCAAGCTCCGGGAATAAAAGGGGTGGGAGGGTGGGAAAAACACAGGCAACTTGAACAAGGAATCGACGAATAACTTGAAGAGTTGAAATAATTGAGGATAGAATGCAAAGGCTTCGCACGAGTAGGATGGATACTCGATTATGGGCTCCGGCTCCGAGAAGAAGAGGGGTGGGCGGGTGGGAAAAGAAAAACAACTGAGGTCGGGGAAACAACTTCGTTGAGAAAGAACTGAGGATTGAACTTGGCAAAGATGAAGAGGCTCGAGTCAACTTGACGAGAAATGCACCCGATGAAAAGAGCTGAGAACCAACGAATGGAAAACTAACCGCGTGATCCTAAAGAAAATTCAAAGGGGAAGAGAAGTAATTCAAAACACCTACGTCAAGATTCCTCACCAGAGCGACGAAGGGACTGAGGAGTAAAAAGAATTCCTACTCTCCGATATAACTAGACTCCGAAAACAGTTTTCTTCTAGACTCAACAACGACCAACTACACGATCAATCAAGGGGGCTCCTAGGGTCGGAACCTGGCTCTGATACCAACTTGTCACGCCCAATATGCGATACTATCCTAAAGAGACTCGAAGGTCCCACCAAGGATAGAACCGCATATTGACACGCTTTTGCAAGGTGGATATCATTACATCAACATTACATAATAGTTAGGGATACATACAAGAGGCATACAATGCCACATGAATACAACAACATCATAGATAAGAGCAACATCCGACTACGGATGAAACACAAACAAAAGCTCAAACGACATCCACCCCGCTAGCCCAGGCTGCCGACCTGGAACCTATCCCCTGATCGAAGAAGAAGCAGAAGAAGAACTCCAAAACAAGTAACATCGCTCTCGCGTCATGATCATCGCAAAACCTGTACCTGCAACTGGTGTTGTAGTAGTCTGTGAGCCACGAGGACTCAGCAATCCCATTACCATGGGTATCAAGACTAGCAAAGCTTAATGGGTAGGAAAGGGGTAAAGTGGTGAGGTTGCAGCAGCGACTAAGCAAGTATGGTGGCTAACATACGCAAATAAGAGCGAGAAGAGGAGCAACAGAACGGTCGTGAAGCTAGCAATGATCAAGAAGTGATCCTGAACTCCTACTTACGTCAAACATAACCCAGAAACTGTGTTCACTTCCCGGACTCCGCCGAGAAGAGACCATCACGGCTACACACGCGGTTGATGCGTTTTAATTAAGTCAAGTGTCAAGTTCTCTACAACCGGATATTAACAAATTCCCATCTGCCACATAACCGCGGACACGGCTTTCGAAGGATAATACCCTACAGGGGTGTCCCAACTTAGCCCATTATAAGCTCTCACGGTCAACGAAGGATATTCCTTCTCCCGGCAAGACCCGATCAGTCTCGGAATCCCGGTTACAAGACATTTCGACAATGTTAAAACAAGACCAGCAAAGCCGCCCGAATGTGCAGACAAATCCTGATAGGAGCTGCACATATCTCGTTCTCAAGGCACACCGGATGAGCCAGACGTCGGGTTGGCATAGACCCTAGTTGCCCAGGGGGCGCCGGACATCGCTCGGTTTGGACCAGCACTCGAAGGAGCACTAGCCCGGGAGGGTAAATAAAGATGACCCTCGGGCTCCGGAAACCCAAGGGAAAAAGGCTAGGCGAGGCAAATGTAAAACCAAGGTTGGGCCTTGCTGGAGGAATTTTATTCAAAGCGAACTGTCAAGGGGGTCCCATAAATCACCCAACTGCGTAAGGGACGCAAAATCAAGGAACATAACACCGGTATGAAGGAAATTAGGGCGGCAAGAGTGGAACAAAACACCAGGCATAAGGCCGAGCCTTCCACCCTTTACCAAGTATATAGATGCATTAATAATATAAGAGATATTGTGATATCCCAACAAAGTTCATGATATCCATGTTCCAACATGGAACAACCTTCATCTTCACCTGCAACTAGCAACGCTATAAGAGGGGCTAAGCAAAGCGGTAACATAGCCAAACAACGGTTTGCTAGGAAGGGTGACAAAGGTTAGAGGTTCATGGCAATTTGGGAGGCTTGATAAGCAAGTGGTAGGTGATGTAGCATAGCGAAAGAACGAAGCAACTAGCATAGCAATGATAGTAGTGAGATCCAAGGTGACGGTCATCTTGCCTGAAATCCCGCTAGGAAGAAGAACGAGTCCATGAAGAAGATGAAGCCACAAAGACGAACCACGCGTAGACGAACGAATCCTCGCGATCGCAACGAAACGGGAACTATCGAGAAGAAGCACACAACATGGTAAACACACCACACATGAACAAGGCATGATGCTCAACCAAGTATGATGCATTACAAGGCTACATGAGGCTACTCATGGCAAGAGATGATGCATACAAGAACAACACATCAAAGCAAGTTTAAATGAGGCCGGAAACAACATATAACAATTCCGGTAAGTCCTCATATGCAAATTTCGAAATTGGTCCAGATCTGAATATGCCTTATGTTCGAGTTGTTAAACAGCAAGTTAAGATGCACCAAGATGATCTACACGAAATTCTAGTCAAGTTACATATAAAGTTCGTTTAATTCGGAGCTACGGCCTAGAAGATATGAGCAAAACAAGTTAAACATGTCATTGATGAAAAATGCATTCAAACATCAAGCAAACACCTCAAAATAAGGATGCAACATGATAAGATGAAACTACATGCAACTCTACGCAAGTTTCATATAGAGCATGCTCAAAACGGAGCAACGGTGCAACACATACACTCCAAACAAGATATAACAACAATCTGTCCAAAACAGCAACTAGGCATCTTGCAAGCATCATGAAAATATGTCACAGCACCTCAACATGAAAACAAAAGGCATGGACATGATGTACATGTAAAGAAAACAAAACATGAACACTGAGGTATCTCCAGAAAACACTATAACATGCTCAAAAGGACATGGCAAGATTGCAAATAATAACAGTTTCACAGACTTGGCAGAAATCACTGTGCATGGCAGAAATTACATCAGGTTGCATAGTTTAGAGCTATCAAACAACATGCTACAGGAACAGATCATAGCAAACAAAGGCATGGCATGAATATAATAATTGCATATAATAAAGTCCCTTACTGATCATGAGACAAAAATGCACAGAAGATATGATGGCACCCATGTAAACATAGCAAGTTTCATAAACAGATACAGACTTGGCAAAATAACTGAGCATGGCATAAACAGAATTATGAAGGCATCTTTGCGAGCTCAAATCACTCATCACCAAGAATTTCATGGCATGTGAAGGAATCCAACAGTAAGATGGCATAATTATGAAGGAAAGCATGGCAAGAGCAAGTTCATAGGGTGCATGGATCACTAGCAAAACACATGTAAAAACTGAACTTCATGTTAGCAGGCTGACAACAACATTATTTAGCAATCTGAGAGCAAGTTTGCAACAATCTACAGCACTCTATAAATGCAACCAAGGGCATTGATGGATACATAATAACATGTATAACAAAACACCCTTAGTTAACATCTCCAGATTATGCATAGAACTCATGGTTGCAGCATGGCAACATAGCAACAAAATATAACAGACTCGGACTTGGCAGAAATGACAGTCATAGAAATCAGCAACATCACGGAGGCTACTTTGCATGCTTGTGCTAGTCACCACACAGATCACAAAAATACAAGACAAACACCCCTGTAAATATGACATGATGTAGGTCAAAACATATGTAGAGCTCATGCTCATAGGGTGCACACACAAAATGCAATGAAAAAGACAAATCACCAAGTTATAACAGTTTCAGCAGATTAACATCATATAGCACTATTGCAACGATGATTAGGGCATCAAGATGAACTCAAACAAACATGGCACACAGGAAGAAAATGTAGAGCATCTCACAATAAACATTTTGATATATTACACGCACAAAACGGAGCAGCACACTTGAAGTTATAGCATGACAAAGATGTACACAAACTAACACTATCCAGGGACTTGGTCAAATATGGATGGGCGCGGGATAGCTAAAGTGTGCACAGGGCGAAGGATAAGGGGTTGCTCACCATGGGCTTGGCCCAAAGCAGAGGAGGCGGACTGGGACAGATGAAGCTGGGCCGGCTGGGAGGCAGAGGGAGCTGGGCTGGGCCGCGGGCCCACGTGGTGGATGCGGGCTACGGGGCCCACGCACGGGCGCAGTGCTGGAGGCGCCTTCCTCCACCTGTGATCCTCACGGGCAGGAGCCATGGCGGCGGCGCCGCTGGCAGAGGAGGTCGGCGAAGGCCGAGGCGAGGCGGGAACGGGCCCAGCCGGATCCGGGCAGATCCGGTGAGGCCGGATCCATTTCCGGCGGCGGTAGGGCCGGGCGACGACGGGGAGCTCCGGGGCGGTGGCGATTCCTAGAGAGAGAGAGAAGCAAGAGGGAGAGGGGCGACGGGGAGGCGCGACCTGGTCGGAGGTGGTCACCGGCGGTGGCTCCGGTGGAGCTCCGGTGGCGCATGCCGGCGCGGGGCAGCGGCAAGGCAGGCGGAGGCGCTGGGCGGCGAGGCTGGCGGC
>NC_057811.1:323243764-323288536 GCF_018294505.1 Triticum aestivum | reverse complement strand
GCGACGCCATTGGTCGGAGCGACGTGGCTGCCGGCGGTGGACACGTTCGGCGGCGGGGTGGACATGTCCGGCGGGCGAGAGGGAGGTTTGATCTAGGGTTTCATCCGCAAATTTCGGGGGAGAGGGAGTATATATAGGTAGAGGGAGCTAGGAGACTCCAAATGGGGTGCGGTTTTCGCCCACACGATCGTGATCGAACGACCGAGAGCATGGAGGGGGTTTTGCTGGGTTAGTGGGCTGATTTGGAGGGGTGTTGGGCTGCAAGACAAAATGGGCTTTCGGGGTACGCGGTTAACCGTTGGGGCATCAAACGAACTCCGAATGCGGAGAAAATTGACAGGCGGTCTACCTACTCTATAACAACACCGCACGCCAAGTTTCATTCCATTCCGAGAACATTTTTCTCCCACTCACGAAACAAGGTCTGAGAGGACGACGGGCGCGTGTGGAAGTGTCGGATCACGAAACGGACAACGCGGAAAAGGACCGGATGCAAGTTTTGAAAAACATGTAGATGAAATGCAGATGATGACATGGCAAAATGCAACACGCAAGCAAATGACATGTCAACAACAACGAATAACTGGATGGCACCTAGCGCATCGGATCCGAGGCGTTACACGCACGTGTGCTAAACTTGGAGGTGTCGTCCGTTCGGCGCTAGATCGGTTTGGATCGTGATTGGATTGCAAAGAGTACGACTACATCAATTGCGTTATATACACTTCCACTTTCGGTCTACAAGGATATGTAGACACACTCTCCTCTCATTGCTATGCATCTCATAGATTGGATTTTGGGTGCTTCGTAGGATTTTTTTATTTTCATGCTTCGTTCCCCATCTGTGGTATCAGAGCTAGGTCTATGCGTAGATGTATATGCACGAGCAGAACACAAAGTTGTTGTGGGCACTGATGTTTAGATTGCTTACTTCCCTTGTCTTATTTGGATTTGGCAATATTGTGGAATGAAGCGGCTCGGATGAACCCTCCATGTCCTCACACATGAGACCAGTTCCACTGTTTGACATGCAACTAGTATTGCATAAAAGTGGCTGGCGGGTGTCTGTCTCTCCTACTTTAGTTGAATCTTATTTGACAAAGGCGGTCCTTGTAGAAGGTTAAAAGGCAACTTGAATATTACCATTGCGGCTTTGCGGAGGTAAGAACGGTTCTTGCTAGTTGCCCATAGCAGCCACGTAAAATTTGCAACAACAAAGTAGCGGACGTCTAACTTGTTTTTATAGGGCGTGTTGTGATGTGGTATGGACAAAATGTGATGTGATATATGTTAATGTATGAAAGCTAAGTTGAAAGATGATGGAAGCAACTATCTGGATTGGGTCTGTAATTTGAGGATTATCCTCACTGCTGCACAGAATGCTATGTCCTTGATGCACCGCTCGGTGCGCCACCCCTTCAGCATCATCTATGGATGTTGTGAACGTCTGGCAGGCACGCTTGACTACTCGATAGTTTAGTGCACCATGCTTTATGGTTTAGAACCGGGGCTCCAAGTACGTTTTGAGCACCACGGAGCATATGAGATGTTCCAGGAGCTAAAATTGGTATTTCAGGCCCATACCCGGGTCATGAGTATGAAGCCTCCGACAAGTTCTTTAGCTACAAGATGGAAGAGAACAACTCCATTCGCGAGCATGTACTCAAATTTGCTGGGTACTTCAACCACTTGAATCACTTGGGAGTTAATATCCTGGATGAAGTCGCGATTGACAGGGTTCTCCAGTCACTGCCACCAAGCTACAAAGGATTCGTGATGAACTATAATATGCAAGGGATGGAGAAGACGATGCCGGAGCTCTTCACGATGCTCAAGGCCGCGAAAGTAGAAATCAAGATAGAGCATCAAGTGTTGATGGTCAATAGGACCACCAGTTTCAAGAAGATATGCAAGGGAAAGAAAGGAAATTTCAAGAAGAATGGCAAGCCAGTTGCCGCTCCCGTGAAGAAACCTAAGGCTGGACCGAAACCTGAGACGGAGTGCTTCTATTGCTAGGGGAATGGTCACTGGAAGCGGAACTGCCCCAAGTACATGGCAGATAAGAAGGCTGGCAACGTCAACAAAGGTATATTTGATAGACATGTTATTGATGTGTACCTTACTAGTGCTCGTAGTAGCGCCTGGGTATTTGATACTGGTTCGGTTGCTAATATTTGTAACTCGAAACAGGAGCTGCCGAATAAACGGAGACTAGCTAAGGACAAGGTGACGATGCGTGTTGGAAATGGCTCCAAGGTTGACGTGATCGCCATTGATACGTCTCCAACATATCTATAATTTTTGATTGTTCCCTGCTATTATAGTATCAATCTTGGACGTTTATTATGCAATTATATGCAATCATATATCATTTTTTGGGACTAACCTATTAACCTAGTGCCCAATGCCAGTTGTTGTTTTTTGCTTGTTTTTGGCTTTTCAGGAATTCAATATCAAACAGAGTCCAAACGGAGAAAAAACTTTGGATTATTTTTTTCTGGACCAGAAGGGACCCTAGAAGATTCGGGAGAAGACCTGACGAGCCACGAGGGAGCGACAAGCTCGGGAGGCGCGCCCTGGGAGGCGCCCCCAGGCTTGTGGGACCCTCGTGGCACATCTTGACCTAATTCCGCCTCTATAAATTCCCAAATATTCCCCATACATCAGAGAGCCACCCCAAAATACTTTTCCGCCGCCGCAAGATTCTGTTCTTGTGAGATCCCATCTGGAGACCCATTCCGGTACTCTGTCGGAGGGGGGTCGATCATGGAGGGCCTCTACATCAACCTTGTTGCCCCTCCGATGATGTGTGAGTAGTTTACCATAGACCTACGGGTCCATAGCTAGTAGCTAGATGGCTTCTTCTCTCTCTCTTTGATCTTCAATACAATGTTCTCCTCGATGTTCTTGGAGATCTATTCGATGTAATCCTTTTTTTGCGGTCTATTTTTTGGATCTGATGAATTGTGAGTTTATGATCAGATTATCCATCAATGTTATTTGAGTCTTCTCTGAACTATTTTATGCATGATTATTATAGCTTTGTGTTTCTCTCTGATCTATTCGTTTGGTTTGTCCAACTAGATTGATTTATCTTGCAATGGGAGAGGTGTTTTGTGATGGTTAGATCTTGCGTTGCTCAATCCCAATGAGAGAAAGAGACATGACACATACTTGTATCATTGATATTAAGGATAAAAAGATGGGTTTTATTCATACTAGTTGGATTTACTTTGTCTACATCATGTCATCTTGCTTAAGGCGTTACTTCATTCTTTATGAACTTAATACTCTAGATGCATGCTGGATAGCGTTCGATGTGTGGAGTAATAGTAGTAGATGCAGGCAGGAGTCGGTCTACTTGTCTCGGACGTGATGCCTATATACATGATCATTTACTTGGATATCATCATGATTATTCGTTTTTCTATCAATTGCCCAACATTAATTTGTTTACCCACCGTATGCTATCTTCAAAAGACAAGCCTCTAGTGAAAACTATGCCCCCCGGGTCTATTTTAATCATATATAAAAATCCAAAAATACCTTGCTGCAATTTATTTAAGTTTACTTTATTTTGTATTTTTATCTATCTATCACTACGGGATTTGATCCATGCAATTAACGGCCAAGGGATTAACAAACCCTTGTTTGCGTTGGGTGCAAGTATTTGTTATTTTGTGTGTAGGTACTGCTAACGAGGTGTGGCGTGGTTCTCGTACTGGATTGCTAACCTTTGTTCTTGTCATGGGAAACCACGACCACCTATATATGGGGCCATGAGCCCCTTTTGGTTCGGCGGGGGGATGGGCACGTTGCACAAAGAGCGGAGAAGCGTAACACAGGACGGCAGAGATCACACGGGCAATTTTACCCAGGTTCGGGCCGCCGCGAGGTGTAAAACACTACTCCTGCTTTGGTGGATTGATGGTGGATATTGGTGAAAAGCGCGGTGCTCTTGCCTAGCAGGGTTGCCTCGGGGCGAGAGTGGCTATGCGCGTGTGAATCTGTGAGGGTCTGAATCCTTTCTATGGTTGCCATGGGCCTTCTTTTATAGGGGACACCACAATGGCAAATCAGTCTTTACGTACTGATTAGATAGCAAATAGTGCTATCATACCTAACTCTACAGGTGGACAGAGCGCATTAAATGCGCCGCTCAGTGTCACATCAGAGAGCGCCCGACAAGCCTTGCCGGGCTGTTTTGCCAGCTTCACGCCTGCTCACTTGACACGTCTCAGGACGAGTGTCATATGGAGGTGTTTTCTGTAGGAAGTGGCTGCCATGTGGCAGGAAGCAGCCACTTAGTCACTTAGGGGCTTGACACCGCACCGATCGATGACTTGCGTTGCTGTGAGGTGGTGCGGTGGAGTGGTTTGCCTCCGCAAGCCCCGGCAGGCCTGCCGGGACGATCTGGAGGCTTGCTTCCGGGGTAATCCCAACCCTGCCAGGCTTGCCTGCCCGGCAAGGGAGGGTTTTTCCCTTAGTGACATCTTGTCTCTCTGGCTTGACTTGGTCTTCTCGACCAGCTCCCTGATTCTTCAAAGAGCTGATCCCTTTGTGCTTGATCTGATCTTGGTGCCGCAATCTTGCTCTTGGGCATGTGCATAGTCTAGTCAACAGACCTAGGGTTTGTTGCACCGACAGGAGCCCCCGGGCCTGGCCCGAACAAGTTGTCGGGCGTCGTCGGGGTAGGCTCTAACCAGTGCATAGGCAGGAGCGTAGTGGTGGCTTGCCCCTGAGATCTTCTTTGCTTCTTTGTTAACCTGAGCCCAGGTCAGTTTTTGGTTCTTCCGCGCGTCACGTAATGCCAATCGCAGTTGGTCCACTCTTGTAATGGCCCGTGAATGACTTTAACGCACGGGCGAGTAACTGCCAATTCACTCTTCCCACCACACCCTTATCCTTAGCCACGTGTGTTGCATGCATCAAGTGGGGTAGGTAATGGAGGCGCGTGGTGCGGGAGAGCATCAAGGCAGGGGCCCGACTTCATGGATTGATGGAGGTGGGCGGCGATTACGCGCCGAGGGATCAGCTCTCTACCCCGAGCCACCTATAAAAGGAAGGGCGGGGGAGGAGCGGAGGCATTCGTCCTCATATCCCCCCTCCATCTTCTGCTTTCTGTTGGTTATGCTGAAAGGGAGAGCCCGGGGCTAGGCCCCGGGCTCTAGCTTGGGGTTGGCGATGCCAAATGCTCGCGCTGATGCTTGGGGACTGAGAGAAGGGTATGGTCACGCCTTTGCTGGGGCAGGATTCCTTTCTCACCTTCCCGCGAGCCTCAAGAGGGCGCGCGGGTGGCGCAGCGGTAGCACCGGAGGTGGAGACTCCGGTGTGCTCGTCGCCGGGCCGCCAGTGGCTTTAGTTTTAGTGAGGGGCAACGCAAACGACACCACGCCGAGGCCTGTAATGGACGTGGGGCGTGGTAGTTGATCATTGCCTATTCCCCCTCTTCTCGCGGCGTCGGAGGGAGGTCGCAGAGGTGGTTTTTTCCTTGGTGAGGGCAGACCATATATCCCAGGGCGCTGCCCGTCCAGCGCATGGGAGAGCCCCTTGTCCCCATACATGCTTCTTTAACGGATGGTGGCTCCTGATCTTTGGGCCGTCGAAGACGACCATGCTCTCTGTGGGGTTACGCGGAGCGCATGGCCCCCGATTTGGCTATCGTGATGGGAGCTTTGAGCGACATCGGTACGGAAGGTGGCGGCAACCCACGACGCATCAAGAACAGGGACGACCGCTCCGACAAGTCGTGTTTGCTGGCGGCACCATCGTCTCCGTCTGGGCTTCCCGCAACGTCACCATCCACACCTGCCCTCTGGTTTCTTCCTCCTACCTGGGAACGGCGCCATCCTGATCCTGGGGAGGAGCCAGATCTCAGCCAGGCCTTCCCTCCGCCTCCTTCGTCTCTCCCTGTAGTTGCGAAGAAGGAGAGGAAAAAGTGAAGGCACCAAGGGCATTTTATCTTTTTTCAATCTTAAATCTGTAGGCACTTGCCAAATTTTAGATCAAACTATGTAATCTCTTTAATCCATGTTTGTGTCTTGTAAGATCTATACTTGTTTTTTCAGCATATTAATGAAAAAGATAAACGTTGCGAGGGACACATGCATGTAATATGTCCATGCAGAGGTGGGATGCCTCTCTACTTTCAAGTAAACAAGTTTTCCCCCGGCAGGTTGTCCTGCCGGTACCCTCAGTTTTGTTGCAGTGGAGTTAGGCCTACCGTGCACAAATCACGAAGAGGGACCAGCCCCCCGCCAATCCTTTTTCACCAAAGGCCACTGCGACCATCCTGACTGAAGCAACATTCGAGTCAAGGGATAGGAGCACCTAAGTTTCAAAAGGCAGCGAGGTTTTCTCATGCACAAGTCCTTACTTACAGAACACGTATGGATAAGAGAAAGAACTTATCTGTTTGGCTTGCCGGAGATCGCAGTGTAGGCTCGTCTTCTTATCTCCCCTCGGGGACCATGTCCACGGCAGGAGCCTGCAGTTTATGGAGATGAAAATGATGCCAGATGCGATCTTATCTACATGAACATGTGATGCTCATGATATGTGAAAGTGCAACTATCCCTGGGTGGTATTGGTAATTCCTAACAACATACAACTCATTGAACTAATTCTGTTTCAAGATGATCATTTCAGAAAGTTCAATGATTGGCATGGCATGGACTAGGAATGTGGATCCCTCAAAATGCTAAGGACACATATTGGCACAAGCTCAAGACTCCACATTTTAATTTTAGTGATCCAAGATCACATTGAGTCCATAGGAAAGCCAATACTATTAAAAGGGGATGAGGTGTTGCTTAATGGCTTGCTTTCTCAAAATACTTAGTGATATGCTCCAAAAGCCCTCAACCACTTTCTCATATCCACATATGTCCCAAACCAAAAGTCAAACTCGGCCCCACCGATTTGATCTATCCGGCGCCACTGAGTTCACTTGACATAGCCACTGCCAGAAACCCTAGTCAGTTTGGTCTCACCGATAGGGATCTCGGTCCGACTGAGATGAGCGATCGGTCCCACCAAGTTCGCAATGCAAACTCTCTGTTTCCCTTTCGTAACATTTCGGTCTCACCGAAATGAGCGATTCGGTCCCACCGAGTTTGCCTGACCAACTCTCTGTTTGCCTATTATAGAAATCGGTCCTACCGAGTTTGTGTGATTGGTCTCACCGAGATTACATTATGCCCTAACCCTAATGAAATCGGTCCCACCAAGTTGACATGTCGGTCCCACCGAAAAGCCTAACGTTCACATTTTGAACTAAATCGGTCTGACCAAGTTTCATGATTCGGTCTCACCGAGTTTGGTAAATTGTGTGTAATGGTTAGATTTTGTGTGGAGGCTATATATACCCCTCCACCCACTCTTCATTCATGGAGAGAGCAATTAGAATGTGCCTACACTTCCGACATACATTTTCTGAGAGAGAACCACCTACTCATGTGTTGAGACTAAGATATTCCATTCCAACCACAAGAATCTTGATCTCTAGCCTTCCCCAAGTTGCTTTCCACTCAAATCATCTTTCCACCCAATCCAGATCCATGGGAGAGAGTTGAGTGTTGGGCAGACTATCATTTGAAGCACAAGAGAAATGAGTTCATCATCAACACACCATCTATTACCTTTTGGAGAGTGGTGTCTCCTAGATTGGTTAGGTGTCACTTGGGAGCCTCCGTCAAGATTGTGGAGTTGAACCAAGGAGTTTGTATGGGCAAGGAGATCGCCTACTTCATGAAGATCTACCCTAGTGAGGTAAGTCCTTCGTGGGCGATGGCCATGGTGGGATATACAAGGTTGCTTCTTCGTGGACCCTTTGTGGGTAGAGCCCTCTGTGGACTCGCGCAGCCGTTACCCTTCGTGGGTTGAAGTCTCCATCAATGTGGATGTACGATAGCACCACCTATCGGAACCACGCCAAAAATCTCCGTGTCTACATTGCGTTTGCTCCCTCCAAACTCCTCCCTTTACCTTCATATGCAAATGTTTTACATTCCATTGCTATACTCTTAGACTTGCATGTGTAGGTTGATTGCTTGACTTGTGCTAAGTTGCTAAAATCTACCAAGACTTAAAATTGGGAAAAGGATAGATTTTTATTTGGTCAAGTAGTCTAATCACTCCCCTCTAGACATACTTTCGATCCTACCAGTGGTATCAGAGCTTTGGTCTCCATTTGCCTTGATTTCCATAGCTCTTGGTGATGATAGTGTTGGATTCAGGGTTCTGGCAAACCCTTAGGTTCGAACTCTGGGGTGCGCACGGACTCCCTCCCCTAGCTCGCTCGCACAACGATCTCAAGGCCTAGCTCGTCGAACCCAAGGAATAAGAAACACGAGGGTTTATACTGGTTCAGGCCACCATTGTGGTGTAATACCCTACTCCAGTGTGGTGTGGTGGATTGCCTGGTAGGCTGAGGATGAACAAGTACAAGGTAGGAACAGCCTCCTGAGGAGAGGTGTTGTTGAGCTCGGTGAGCTGATGCATATGAGCGTGGTCTCGATGATCCTCCCTTTCTATGGTGGTGGCTAGTCCTATTTATAGAGACCCTGTCCTCTTCCCAAATTTTAGGCGGGAAGGGATCCCACAACGGCCAATTTTGAAGGGAGACAACTAGTACAAGCTATCGTGACAAAAGGTGGTCTTCGCCTGCTAAAGGCTCTGGTGGTGATGCAGCTGTGGGCTCCACGATGACCTCCGTCCTGCCGTCCCACTGGTCTTGGTCTCATTGCACCGATATGGAAACCATTGCCTGATGCCTCGGGAATCCTCGCCTGCGCCTGCCTCTTTAGCACCAAAGAGGAAACTAATACACTACGCCGTCTGGTGCCCGCTTGGCCTTGGTCGCCATGGCTCACGTCATGCGAACTTCACGAGGTGCCCCCTGCCTTGATATCTCCGCTCCTCGGGAGCCAGCCTAGCGAGGCCGCCCCAGTGGAGGTCTTGGTGTCGTCCGCCTCACGAGGCTTGGCCCCTTGCGAGGGTCTTGAGCAGTTGTTTTGAAGTTGCGCCGTACCAGGCCGTTGGTGGAGCCACGTCGTGGGCCGCAGGCAGGCAAGTCTGGGTACCCCCGTTCCCAGGACACCGACAGTAGCCCCCGGGCCCAAGGCGCGCTTGGACTTGGCTTCGAGGCGAAGCCAAGGGGCAAGTGCGGAGCGCCGCGGGCCCTAACCGCCTGCGGCCTTGGTCGACGCGTGGCGATTGATAGGTCGTGGGCACCCCCGCTTCCCCATGCCGCCTTGATATCCGCCTGGCTAGGCGGCGCCATGGTCTACACAGCTTCACCTCCATCGCTGGCAGCACACTCCCAACTCCCCTGTCTTCCAGAAAATAACGGCCTCCTCCTCCAACCCAATCGGGATCCAACCCTCTCCATCGCCATGGCGCTGAGCCGAAAGAATATGGGAAAGAAGAAGCTCCAAGTATCCGCTAAGGCATCGCCGGCCTTTGAGCCCGCCATCGAGCCGTCGGTGATACTCAACCAAGAAGCATTGGACAATGTCCACCCTACGCTCGCCGCCGACTCCAATGAGTGGGGGAAGACGATGGCTTGGCCTGCATCTCGTGCTGCGATCGACATGACGGCCACAGAGATCCCCATCCATCTTCACGCCATCTGGGCCGGCCTGATTCCCCCTTTCTCCGCCTTCTTCAACGCTGTGCTCTCCCACTGCCAAGTCTTGGCGCTGCACCTGGACCCCCAGTCCATCATTCTTCTTGATGTCTTCGCCTTTGTCTGCGAGGCCATGGTGGGTATTGCTCCCTCTGTGGCCTTATTTCGCCATTTCTTCTCACTGCATCTGACTGATGCCCGGCAGCGCTCAGGATGCTTGAGCTTCCAGGCCGTGGCGGCGACGGCCGTCTCGGGGATTGACTTCGAGCTCTCGCCGGCTGTGAGCGGATTCCGGAAGCGGTGGGTGTTCGTGGACGCCGGCGTGCTCAGTCCTTTGCTCTTGCTCCCAGTGGCTCCAGCTGCTCCCAGCTCTGGATGGGGGCATGAGAGGCTCGTAGACCCGCGTATCGCCCACATCTGGCTCCGACTGACTAGGTTGAAGGATCTTGGGGGGCGCCAATGGTGGTGAAAGAATTCATCCGGCGCCGCATCGCTCCCCCCAGCGCCACTCTTGACCGATGTGGACCCTCTCCGGCAGCATGGACCGCATAAGACTCCACACGTTTGAGCTTCCTCCTGAGGCGCAGTGGTCTGTGCTTGAGTTCCTCATGGGTGACCCGACACCGGCCGATTTGCCACAGGAGGACTGCCTCTTGTACCGCTGCTTGAACAAAGGGGAGTTCGCGAGGCAGATGCCCCCATTCGACGAATGGGGGCTGCGTCCGGTCGGCCTTGATGGACCTCGCGAGAGTCCTGTCTTTGTGGTTCCCCTGTCTGCCGCTAGCGCGGTGCTCGCCCCAGAAGTGGGCATAGGGGGGCGACCGCCCTCGAGCACTGGCTACGCGGCTGCAGAAGAAGTGGCGCCGCTCGGGGCTCCTGAGGTGACGGCCCTTGGGGCTCAAGAGAGCCGTCCTGAGGAGGCAGCCGGGGGCTGGCGCAGTCCGGTGCTCCTGAGGCTAAAGCCCCCGAGCCCGTGACGAGCCGTCATGGAGCAGAGGCCGAGAAGCCTACGCAGCCCGACACTCCTAAGGTCGCCTCCTCGGAAGCCACACCAGCTGCGCCTGGCGCTGGTGGCCGCATCCAGGGCTTCGGCCGGCTTCGGCTGAACTTGGAAGCACTCCGCAAGAGGAAGGGGTCTCCAAGCTGCAGCGGTGATGCCTCCCGGCCATTTTAGCAGAGGAAGTACATTGCTATAGACGAGTGAGTACCTTATCTTTGTAATTCCCTGCATGTTGTATCTCCTCCCGACTGCAACTCTTCAGGGTCCCTTCTGCCAGGGCGACGAAACCCCCAAAGAAGCGACCTCCTCCTGCTCCGGGCCCTCCGCTGACCCTGAGCACTTCCCGCCAGACTGCTGAGAAGGCGGATGTGCTGGCCATGTGTCTTGACCCGACGCTCTTGTCGTGCCTCCTTTGCGGTCCTGCATGGGGTGCTGAAAGCATGCCGAGGGCCCCTCCATTGGTCATCACTCGCGGCTGGGCGACCTCAGGCCTGGCCTCGTCCTCGAGCAATGTGGCTCTGCCCCGCAGGGCCTCCACCGAAGCACGGATGGAGGCGGGGAAAGCACCAGTCTCCAGCCCCCTGCTAGGAGCGGGCGAGCAGCCTCAAGTTTCCTTGACGGCCCTTGGTTTTGAGGACGAACCCGGCCGCGCGCTTGAGCTTGCTCGCGGGCAAGGCGCTGTTAGCCATGAGCTCTTCCAGGAAGCGATGAGCGCGCTGAGCTGGCTCAGCGAAGAGCTTGTTGATGTTGACGCCTGCCTTGAGGTGCAGGGCCTTCGACTGGCGGACGAGTGGCGTCAATTGAAGGTGGCCATCAATCTCGGGCGCCTTCAGCATGAGCGTGCCAGCGCAAAGGCCGAGTCGTCCCTTGTGGCCTCACGCGAGGCCAGCGCCCGGGCCCTGGAGGAGGGCAGGGAGGCTGATCGCCACCGCGAGGCCGCCGAGGAGCGCGAACGGGAGCTCCAGGCCCTAACGCCACCCTAGAGCAGTAGTTCGAAGCGTGCAAGGCTGTCTTGGCGTCGATGAGGGGAGGGCCCTCCGACGAGAAGGAGATCTTGAAGCGCGAGGAGGCGCTGATGCTGGAGGCCTCGGAGCGCAGCCTTGAGCTCGAGCGGTTGGAGACGAGGGAGCGCCAAGTGGCCCAGGCTGAAGACACCGTCAGCGAGCGCGAAGCCGGGGTCCAGGAGGAGGCTGATCGCCGGGTGGCGAAGATTCGTGCGGATCTTGCCAATACGCACGACCTGAAGCTGAAGATGACCGAGGCTGGAGCTGAGGGAACAATCACTACCCTCAGGTCCAGGCTGGATGAAGCGGAGCGGCGCGACAAGGCAGCTGCGGCGGCCTTGATCTCCGTCCAGGCCGACCTGGCCGCCGCTTGTGCTGACCTGCTTTCGCTTCAGCAGCAGGTTGGTAGCGTCGCGTCCCTTGTGCAGCAGAGTAGGGAGGAGGCGTGTCGTCGGCAGACGCTGCAGCGCGAGCACACTCCCATGCTTCAGGACCTCAGGGTGAGGGCCAACCGGGCGCTGGGTGTCATCTGTGAAGAACGCGCCCCTCATCCCCACGTGGAAGACTATGCCAGCCATCTCTGCTTCTTCACCGATGTCGTGACATGCTTGGAGGACCGGGCCATGAGGGCCTGCGAACTTGTCGAGGAAAGGAGCTGAGGCCTCCTTTGGCGCGCTTTCTCCCACATCTTCAGCCATCTTCAGAACACCGACCCCCACTTCGACTTTGACGCCGCCATCGCCCCAGTGCCTGGTGTCGGTGCCAAAACCGGCGGATCTCGGGTAGGGGGTCCCGAACTGTGCGTCTAAGGTCGATGGTAACAGGAGACGAGGGACACAATGTTTACCCAGGTTCGGGCCCTCTCTATGGAGGTAATACCCTACTTCCTGCTTGATTGATCTTGATGAATATGAGTATTACAAGAGTTGATCTACCACGAGATCGTAATGGCTAAAACCCTAGAAGCCTAGCCTGTCTGACTATGATTGTATCTATCCTCTACGGACTAAGCCCTCCGGTTTATATAGACACCGGAGGGGACTAGGGTTACACAAAGTCGGTTATAGAGAAAGGAATCTTCATATTTGGTCGCCAAGCTTGCCTTCCACGCCAAGGAGAGTCCCATCCGGACATTGGTAAAGTCTTCGGTCTTTGTATCTTCACAGCCCATTAGTCCGGCCCATGGCTAACAGGTTGGACGCCCGATGACCCCTTAGTCCAGGACTCTCTCAGTAGCCCCTGAACCAGGCTTCAATGACGAGGTGTCCGGCTCGCAGATTGTCTTCGGCATTGCAAGGCGGGTTCCTTCTCCGTATACTCCAACACAGTCTTCGGACGCAACGAACGTGTCTGGATCTGCAACACAAGTACCACACACAACCGCAGAGAGTATAATACTTCGCAAGTCCAATCTGCTGAAAACTTTTTGGTAAGGTGACATCATGTCTGCCCGGTCATTATTTCGAACCATTTTCATCTGTCGTTCCACGTTTCGAGATGCGATTTTCATTGGCACGTCTTGTCAAAGCAGAGATCGTGTCCCCTTATTGCGGGATTGTCATCAATTTGGGTGTGGGTAATCCAACCGTGCCGTTTGCACAGCTCTTGGGAATAGGCGAGTTTCAAGGCGAGTGGGGAGGCGCTTGATATTCACTGCCTTTATAAGGAGATGAGGATTACCTTTATTCACCCACGCCTTCTCTCTTTCTCTGCCCTTCCATTCTTGAGCTCTAGTGCCCAAGTCCTCATCTTTTCCACCTCAATAAAGCACTCAACCATGTCCGGATCTGGAGCGCAAGGCAAGTGGATGGCCTCCTCCGTGAAGGAGAAGGACATCACCAAGCTTCGGGAGGCCGGGTATCTGGCAAAAGAAATCGCCCACCGGCTTCCAGCCAAGGGGCAAATCGTCCCCACCCCAAAGCCCAACGAGAGGGTGGTGTTCATCCCCCACTTTGTCCGCGGGTTAGGGTTTCCTCTCCACCCTTTCGTCGATGGACTTATGTTCTATTATGGGCTAGATTTCCATGACCTAGCCCCAAATTCTTTCCTCAACATCTCGGCGTTCATTGTCGTGTGTGAGGCCTTCCTCCACATCCAACCCCACTTCGGACTGTGGCTCAAGATCTTCAACGTGGAGCCGAAGGTGGTGGATGGCCAGCACGCGGAGTGCGGAGGCGCCATGGTGAGCAAGCTGCCCAATGTCACATGGCCCAAAGGTACTTTTGTGGAGACCGTCAAAGAGTGGCAGAAACTGTGGTTCTATATCACACAGCCCCGCGACGCCACCTGGGCCGCGGCTTCCGAATTCAAGTCCGGAGCTCCAATGCGGCTCACCTCTTGGATAGAGAAGGGCCCAAATTGGTCCTTGTCAGACGAACTGATAGCACTGCAGACGCGCATCCAAAGCATGGTGGATAAAACATCAAGCTCGTCGACGTGATCCAGGTGATGCTGGTTCGCCGGATCCTCCCATGCCAAAGCCGAACCTGCCCTTTATGGGAATTCGATCCAGAGAAGCACCAAACCTTCGAAAGGCTCTTCGGAACCACTCACGAAGATGCCTGGAAGTTGCTCTTTAAGGGCAATGAGACGCCGCCGGCCATAGACTCGGACCGCGGGCACGATCTTGCCCATCCTGCCAGTGTGGTAAGTCCTTCATGTCTCAAGGCGCATCCTCTACTTGCTTGTTCAAGGAGGATATCTAAACTTTACTATTTATTTTTTCAGGTATGGACAGAGAAAGCGGAGCGGATTCAATGTTCGGCTCCGCTGCCCGAGGAACCCGGTATCCCGCTCCTGGCAAATATGCTGGTCTCAGCGCCCTATCAGGCGTCAGAGAAGAAGGCCAAGGGGGTCCGGAGTGGCCCCCGCCGCAAGGGGGCTTCGGACGTGTCGTCCGAAGACAAGACTCACTCCTTCGCCGCCGAAGATGATGACCAGGAGGAGGAAGAAAGCACCTCTCCCCCTGATGGGGGGAGGAAGAAGAGGGCGGCCTCCACAAGTCTAGAGGCGGAGGCGCCCAAGAGGGGGAAGGGTCCCCTTGCGGATAACTCCGCGTGGGACGTTGACAGCAGCCTGGAGCGACGCCCCCGAAACAAGCCCCTGGCCGCATCGTGAGTACTAAAAACCCGCATATGTCCATGTATCCGGCCTCTCTACTTCATGGTATTAATATGTTAAATTATGCTATTGCAGTCCGGCCCACGACAGCTCCATGCGATCCTCATCAAGAGGTTCGTTGGATTTGAAGGCGATGGCCAGCGAGTCACCGTCGACCGCTCACTCTCCCACGGCCAAGGGCGACGACGAGGTGCTGTCCCAAAGGACCTTCCCAGGCCAGGGAGAGGTTCAGGAGGCTGTCAGGGAGGCGCCCGAGGGCGAAACCTCAGTCGCCGGACACACGGGGGAGCAAACCCCCATGGAGACTGGGGATGGGGGCCTTGCTCAGTTCGGCCCCCAGCCGAATACGATTCCGGAGACCTATACGGCTCCGGAATCCGGCGAGCAACCTCCTTCAAAAGAAGGGGGTGTGCCTAATCTGCCGGTGACCTCTGTCCAACCAGAGGCACCGGATAATCTGCTGGAAGCGCTACGAGGCGCTTCCATTGTGGATGAACACCGTATTCTTATGGGTACGGTGATTGAGAGGCTTCAGTCCATCAAGAGTGGACTAACCGAAGCCTGCAGCAGCCTGCTGATAGGTTTTGAGGTAAGCGATGCAAAAGAGAAAGTCCAAATATAGACAGTAGCCCCAGAGACACTGTTCGGTGTTCGGAAAGAAAGGCCGGATAGAGGATCAATTCATTTTTGCAGGAAACTAGCTTAATATGTCTTATATGAATAAGCAGGCGTCGTTGCTGGCCGCGACCTCACACACTGCCGAAGTCTGCGGACTAAAGTAGAGACTGGAGCGGGCCGAGGAGGAGCTCGGCCAAGCGAGGAAGCAGCTAGAAGACAAGCAAGATATGTAATGACTTGCTGTATATTCGGAAAGAATAAATGATGCATATTGACCGTAGTGCCATAATATTTGTAGGAGTGGCAACCGAGGTCGAGGTCCTTAAAAAGGCCTTGGCCGAGGCCGAGGAGAAAGTTGCCAAGGAAAAAGCCGCCCATGAAAAACACGAGGCCAGGCTTGATGAGGTCCAGCCAGAGCTCCAGGATGCCGTGAAGAAATGCGAGACCTTGGAGCGCAATGTTTTGGCTCAAGAGACCGAACTTGCCAAGGCTCGCCAAAGCACGGAAGCAGCCCGGTTTCAAGCCCAGGGCGCCCTCCAGGAGATCCGGGAGGCCAAGAAAATCACGGCAGGTAAGGTGTTTAGTATGCAAAGAAAGTATGTGAAGAAGAAGTATCTCTTACTAACCCGGATTTGGAGTTCTCCAGGGGCGTTTGCGGATCTGCCGTGCAGTGTGTCTGATGCGGCAGAGTTCTTTCGAGCCGAAGAAGGGAGCTCAACGAAGAAGTTGTTCTGGTCACAATACCTTGCGCCAGAACATCCGGTGCCCTTTAGCGACCAGCTAATACAGCTAGTCGAGCTGCATAGGGTGGCCGAACTGGCCATGAAGGATTTAATAATCCGACTGTGGCCTGCCGAAGCTATACCCAGGAGCTACTTCGGGCTCGTAAAGCGGCTGGTGAATGCCTGCCCTCGGCTGGACGTCGTCAAGCGGTCGGTCTGCATCGAGGGAGCGCGCATGGCCTTCGCCCGTGTCAAGGTGTGGTGGGTGAAGATGGACGCCGTCAAGCTTGTGACCGAGGGACCGCCCGAGGGCAAGGAGCACCGCACACCCGAACTATATTTTGACAATGTCCTGGAGGGATCCCGCATTGTGGCGGCGTAGTGCGCCAAAGATGTAATCTTTGACTGAGTACATTTGTACTATCTTGCCCTATATTATGGAACAAGTTAATTTATGTAAGGTAAATGTTTGTTTAATATTTTACCTCCTGTGCGGCCGTGTATATGAAATATGAGAGTTGGCCAGTCGTCGGCTTCTGCCCCCACGTAGGTAGTACGGGGGTGTTCGGGATGTAATCTAAACACTCTTGATCCAATTGTTTGGTCCTTTAAGGAGGTGTTTAGTGCAACGAACCAGGCAATCCGACTATTTAGCTTTAGCGCCCTCACCTAGCCATAGGAGTTTGACAATAAAAATATAGGCGTAGCCCCTAGTATCCGAACTAGGATGCTGTAAACACCTGATCGGGTAAGTACCGATCCCTCGCGTAATGCGGAAGAAATGTCTAAAGATTTGAAACCTCCGAAGAGCTGACTGGCTCTCGCCGCATCATGACAGTCAGTTTTCGGCTTTCTCTACTGAGGTGCTCATCCGGGTAAACCAGGGCACAATCGCAGTAGTTCTCCCTTTACTACCCTAGCCAATATAACGGAACGTAAGGTAGCAAGCACAGGAGCCGGGCAACCCAACTATTGACCAAAGACATGATTCGGAGCCAATGCATATAGTGCTAAATTCGGGGTGCCAAACTATACTGTAAAAAGTGTTCGGACTTTATTGCCGTATTATGGATCGCAATGAAGCCCCTGGCAAATTGAAACGTACCAAAGTGTACGGGTGCTGTCTGATAAAGTTATCAATAGAAAAGGAAAATAGGAAAGAAGAAAGGGTAGTAAGCTAGGGCCGCAGAATTTGGGCCGCAAACTGTTTTCATTATAATTTGGTAATACGTCAAAGCGCATTCATACAAGTGGTGCGATAAGAAACATGCTATTTAACATGCCATAACCAAGGGACAGCTGTGTGTGGGTCCTGCAAATAGGTAGGGTGATCGTTAAAGAGACCACCTAAAAATTCCCCTACACGTCCATGCTTACTGTCGTCTTGGTGTATTTATCCTTCGAAAGGACCGGTGATCAAGCCGTCAGGGAAGGCCTGTGCAAAAGAAACCCGAAAGGAGAAAAAGGAAACAGTGAAAGTATATGTGTCCGGTCGCGGTCGAGCCGTATTATGGATCACAAGCCAGTTATGCCTCTGTCTATGCCCATGGTATTTTGATTGCGTAGTGATGGACACGCGGTACGAATGCTGCCAATTTGTCGGGACTTGGACGGAGGCCGAATTGCTAGTCGACCTCATGACGAGCCGTGCTTTCCTGCTGCATAATAGTCCGGACTCTCTTGACAGTGTCCGGGAGCTCGGCCGCCGAATTAAGGTTCTGCTTGAAAAGGCCGCTCTGTACTTGTGCTGCTAAGGCAGCGGTGTGCTCCTCGGTGCGAAGGGAGCGTTCCGTGTTTCCATTAACTGTTATGACGCTGCGTGTGTTGGAAATATGCCCTAGAGGCAATAATAAATGGTTATTATTATATTTCTTTGTTCATGGTAATTGTCTATTATTCATGCTATAATTGTATTGTCCAGAAATCGTAATACATGTGTGAATACATAGACCACAACCTGTCCCTAGTAAGCCTCTAGTTGACTAGCTCGTTGATCAACAGATAGTCATGGTTTCCTGACTATGGACATTGGATGTCATTGATAACGGGATCACATCATTAGGAGAATGATGTGATGGACAAGACCCAATCTTAAGCATAGCATAAAAGATCGTGTAGTTTTGTTTGCTAGAGCTTTTCCAATGTCAAGTATCTTTTCCTTAGACCATGAGATCGTGCAACTCCCGGATACCGTAGGAGTGCTTTGGGTGTGCCAAACGTCACAACGTAACTGGGTGACTATAAAGGTGCACTACGGGTATCTCCGAAAGTGTCTGTTGGGTTGGCACGGATCGAGACTGGGATTTGTCACTCCGTGTGACGGAGAGGTATCTCTGGGCCCACTCGGTAATGCATCATCATAATGAGCTCAATGTGACTAAGGCGTTAGTCACGGGATCATGCATTGCGGTACGAGTAAAGAGACTTGCTGGTAACGAGATTGAACAAGGTATTGGGATACCGACGATCGAATCTCGGGCAAGTAACATACCGATTGACAAAGGGAATTGCATACGGATTGATTGAATCCTCGACACCATGGTTCGTCCGATGAGATCATCATGGAACATGTGGGAGCCAACATGGGTATCCAGATCCCGCTGTTGGTTATTGACCGGAGAGGCGTCTCGGTCATGTCTGCATGTCTCCCGAACCCGTAGGGTCTACACACTTAAGGTTCGGTGACGCTAGGGTTGTAGAGATATATGTATGCGGAAACCCGAAAGTTTTTCGGAGTCCCGGATGAGATCCCGGACGTCACGAGAGGTTCCGGAATGGTCCGGAGGTGAAGAATTATATATAGGAAGTCCAGTTTCGGCCACCGGGAAAGTTTCGGGGGTTACCGGTATTGTACCGGGACCACCGGAAGGGTCCCGGGGGTCCACCAGGTGGGGCCACCTATCCCGGAGGGCCCCGTGGGCTGAAAGTGGAAGGGAACCAGCCCTTAGTGGGCTGGGGCGCCCCCCTTGGGCCTCCCCCCATGCGCCTAGGGTTGGGAACCCTAGGGGGGGAGTTCCCCCTTGCCTTGGGGGGCAAGGCACCCCTTCCCCCCCTTGTGGCCGCCGCCCCCCTTGAGATCCCATCTCTTGGGGCCGGCGCCCCCCCAGGGGGCCTATATAAAGGGGGGGAGGGAGGGCAGCAACACACAGCCTTGGGCGCCTCCCTCCTCCCTTGCAACACCTCTCTCTCTCGCGCAGAAGCTCGGCGTAGCCCTGCCGGAGAACCGCTACATCCACCACCACGCCGTCGTGCTGTTGGATCTCCATCAACCTCTCCTCCCCCCTTGCTGGATCAAGAAGGAGGAGACGTCGCTGCACTGTACGTGTGTTGAACGCGGAGGTGCCGTCCGTTCGGCACTCGGTCATCGGTGATTTGGATCACGGCGAGTACGACTCCGTCATCCACGTTCATTGGAACGCTTCCGCTCGCGATCTACAAGGGTATGTAGATGCACTCCCTTCCCCTCGTTGCTAGTACACTCCATAGATGCATCTTGGTGAGCGTAGGAAAATTTTAAATTATGCTACGATTCCCAACAGTGGCATCATGAGCCAGGCCTATGCGTAGTTACTATGCACGAGTAGAACAGAAAGCAGTTGTGGGCGTTGAGTTTGCCAATTCTTCTTGCTGCTACTAGTCGTTTCTTGTTTCGGCGGCATTGTAGGATGAAGCGGCCCGGACCGACCTTACACGTACGCTTACGTGAGACAGGTTCCACCGACTGACATGCACTAGTTGCATAAGGTGGCTAGCGGGTGTCTGTCTCTCCTACTTTAGTCAGAACGGATTCGATGAAAAGGGTCCTTATGAAGGGTAAATAGAAATTGGCAAATCACGTTGTGGTCATACGTAGGTAAGAAATCGTTCTTGCTAGAAACCTACAAACCACGTAAAAACTTGCAACAACAATTAGAGGACGTCTAACTTGTTTTTGCAGCAAGTGCTATGTGATGTGATATGGCCAGAAGATGTGATGAATGATATATGTGATGTATGAGATTGATCATATTCTTGTAATAGGAATCACGACTTGCATGTCGATGAGTATGACAACCGGCAGGAGCCATAGGAGTTGTCTTTATTATTTTGCATGACCTGCGTGTCATTGAATAACGCCATGTAATTTACTTTACTTTGTTGCTAAACGCGTTAGCCATACAAGTAGAAGTAATCGTTGGCGTGACGACTTCATGAAGACACAATGATGGAGATCATGATGATGGAGATCATGGTGTCATGCCGGTGACGAAGATGATCATGGTGCCCCGAAGATGGAGATCAAAGGAGCATGATGATATTGGCCATATCATGTCACTATTTGATTGCATGTGATGTTTATCATGTTTTTGCATCTTATTTGCTTAGAACGACGGTAGTAAGTAAGATGATCCCTTATAATAATTTCAAGAAAGTGTTCACCCTAACTGTGCACCGTTGTGAAGGTTCGTTGTTTCGAAGCACCACGTGATGATCGGGTGTGATAGATTCTAACGTTCGAATACAACGGGTGTTGACGAGCCTAGCATGTACAGACATGGCCTCGGAACACACGCAATACACTTAGGTTGACTTGACGAGCCTAGCATGTACAGACATGGCCTCGGAACACGGAGGACCGAAAGGTCGAGCATGAGTCGTAGAGAAGATACGATCAACATGGAGATGTTCACCGATCTTGACTAATCCGTCTCACGTGATGATCGGACACGGCCTAGTCGAATTCGGATCATGTTTCACTTAGATGACTAGAGGGATGTCTATCTGAGTGGGAGTTCATTAAATAATTTGATTAGATGAACTCAATTATCATGAACTTAGTCTAAAATCTTTACACTATGTATTGTATATCAAATGGCCAACGTTGTCCTCAATTTCAACGCGTTCCTAGAGAAAACCAAGCTGAAAGATGATGGCAGCAACTATACGGACTGGGTCCGGAACCTGAGGCTCATCCTCATAGTAGCCAAGAAAGATTATGTCTTAGAAGCACCGCTAGGTGAAGCACCAATCCCAGAGAACCAAGATGTTATGAACGCTTGGCAATCACGTGCTGATGATTACTCCCTCGTTCAGTGCGGCATGCTTTACAGCTTAGAACCGGGTCTCCAAAAGCGTTTTGAGAAACATGGAGCATATGAGATGTTCGAGGAGCTGAAACTGGTTTTTCAAGCTCATGCCCGGGTCGAGAGATATGAAGTCTCCGACAAGTTCTTCAGCTGTAAAATGGAGGAGAACAATTCTGTTAGTGAGCACATACTCAGAATGTCTGGGTTGCACAACCGCTTGTCTCAGCTGGGAGTTAATCTCCCGGATGACGCGGTCATTGACAGAATCCTCCAGTCGCTTCCACCAAGCTACAAGAGCTTTGTGATGAACTACAATATGCAGGGATGGAATAGACCATTCCCGAGGTATATTCAATGCTGAAATCAGCGGAAGGGGAGATCAGAAAAGAACATCAAGTGTTGATGGTGAATAAAACCACTAAGTTCAAGAAGGGCAAGGGTAAGAAGGACGGCAAGGGAGTTGCCGCGCCCGGTAAACCAGTTACTGGGAAGAAGTCAAAGAATGGACCCAAGCCCGAGACTGAGTGCTTTTATTGCAAGGGAAGTGGTCACTGGAAGCGGAACTGCCCCAAATACTTAGCGGACAAGAAGAAGGCCGGCAACACCCAAGGTATATGTGATATACAAGTAATTGATGTGTACCTTACCAGTACTCGTAGTAGCTCCTGGGTATTTGATACCGGTGCGGTTGCTCATATTTGTAACTCAAAATAGGAACTACGGAATAAACGGAGACTGGCAAAGGACGAGGTGACGATGCGCGTCGGGAATGGTTCCAAGATCGATGTGATCGCCGTCGGCACGCTACCTCTGCATCTACCCACGGGATTAGTTTTAAACCTCAATAATTGTTATTTAGTGCCAGCTTTGAGCATGAACATTGTATCTGGATCTCGTTTAATTCGAGATGGCTACTCATTTAAATCCGAGAATAATGGTTGTTCTATTTATTTGAGAGATATGTTTTATGGTCATGCCCCGCTGGTCAATGGTTTATTTTTGATGAATCTCGAACGTGATGTTACACATGTTCATAGTGTGAATACCAAAAGATGTAAAGTTGATAACGATAGTCCCACATACTTGTGGCACTGCCGCCTTGGTCACATTGGTGTCAAGCGCATGAAGAAGCTCCATACAGATGGACTTTTGGAGTCTCTTGATTACGAGTCATTTGACACGTGCGAACCATGCCTCATGGGTAAGATGACCAAGACTCCGTTCTCCGGAACAATGGAGCCAGCAACCAACTTATTGGAAATCATGCATACTGATGTGTGTGGTCCAATGAGTGTTGAGGCTCGCGGAGGATATCGTTATGTTCTCACTCTCACTGATGACTTAAGTAGATATGGGTATGTCTACCTAATGAAACACAAGTCTGAAACCTTTGAGAAGTTCAAGGAATTTCAGAGTGAAGTTGAGAATCAACGTGACAGAAAAATAAAATTCTTACGATCAGATCGTGGTGGAGAATATTTAAGTCACGAATTTGGTACACACTTAAGGAAATGTGGAATAGTTTCACAACTCACGCCGCCTGGAACACCTCAGAGAAACGGTGTGTCCGAACGTCGTAATCGCACTCTATTGGATATGGTGCGATCTATGATGTCTCTTACCGATTTACCGCTCTCATTTTGGGGCTATGCTTTAGAGACTGCCGCATTCACTTTAAATAGGGCTCCGTCGAAATCCGTTGAGACGACACCGTATGAATTATGGTTTGGGAAGAAACCTAAGCTGTCGTTTCTAAAAGTTTGGGGATGCGATGCTTATGTCAAGAAACTTCAACCTGAAAAGCTCGAACCCAAATCGGAAAAATGTGTCTTCATAGGATACCCTAAGGAAACTATTGGGTATACCTTCTACCTCAGATCCGAAGGCAAGATCTTCGTTGCCAAGAACGGGTCCTTTCTGGAGAAGGAGTTTCTCTCGAAAGAATTGTGTGGGAGGAAAGTGGAACTTGATGAGGTGATAGTCACCCCTTCCGAACCGGAAAGTAGCGCAGCGCGGGAAAATGTTCCTGTGGTGCCTACACCGACTGGGGAGGAAGTTAATGATGATGATCATGAAGCTTCGGATCAGGTTACTGAACTTCATAGGTCCACAAGGACACGTTCCGCACCAGAGTGGTACGACAACCCTATCCTGGAAATCATGTTGTTAGACAACGGTGAACCTTCGAACTATGAAGAAGCGATGGCGGGCCCGGATTCCGACAAATGGCTAGAAGCCATGAAATCCGAGATAGAATCCATGTATGAAAACAAAGTATGGACTTTGACTGACTTGCCCGATGAGCGGCGAGCCATAGAAAACAAATGGATCTTTAAGAAGAAGACGGACGCAGATGGTAATGTGACCATCTACAAAGCTCGACTTGTCGCTAAGGGTTATCGACAAGTTCAAGGGGTTGACTACGATGAGACTTTCTCACCCGTAGCGAAGCTGAAGTCCGTCCGAATCATGTTAGCAATTGCCGCATACTATGATTATGAGATATGGCAGATGGACGTCAAAACGGCATTCCTTAACGGCTTCCTTAAGGAAGAGTTGTATATGATGCAGCCGGAAGGTTTTGTCGATCCTAAGAATGCTAACAAAGTATGCAAGCTCCAACGCTCAATCTATGGGCTGGTGCAAGCATATCGGAGTTGGAACATTCGCTTTGATGAGATGATCAAAGTGTTTGGGTTCACACAGACTTATGGAGAAGCCTGTGTTTACAAGAAAGTGAGTGGGAGCTCTGTAGCATTTCTCATATTATATGTGGATGACATACTATTGATGGGAAATGATATAGAATTCTTGGAGAGTATAAAGGCCTATTTGAATAAGTGTTTTTCAATGAAGGACCTTGGAGAAGCTGCCTATATATTAGGCATCAAGATCTATAGAGATAGATCAAGACGCCTCATTGGTCTTTCACAGAGTACATACCTTGACAAGATATTGAAGAAGTTCAATATGGATCAGTCCAAGAAAGGGTTCTTGCCTGTATTGCAAGGTGTGCAGTTGCGCACGGCTCAATGCCCGACCACGGCAGAAGATATAGAAGAGATGAGTGTCATCCCCTATGCCTCGACCATAGGGTCTATTATGTATGCCATGCTGTGTACCAGACCTGATGTAAACCTTGCCGTAAGTTTGGTAGGAAGGTACCAAAGTAATCCTGGCAAGGAACACTGGACAACGGTCAAGAATATCCTGAAGTACCTGAAGAGGACTAAGGATATGTTTCTCGTTTATGGAGGTGACGAAGAGCTCGTCGTAAAGGGTTACGTCGACGCTAGCTTCGACACAGATCTGGATGACTCGAAGTCACAGACCGGATACGTGTATATTTTGAATAGAGGAGCAGTAAGCTGGTGCAGTTGCAAGCAAAGCGTTGTGGCGGGATCTACATGTGAAGCGGAGTACATGGCAGCCTCGGAGGCAGCACAGGAAGCAGTCTGGATGAAGGAGTTCATTACCGACCTAGGGGTGATTCCGAATGCGTCGGGCCCAATGACTCTCTTCTGTGACAACACTGGAGCTATTGCCCTTGCGAAGGAGCCCAGGTTTCACAGGAAGACCAGGCATATCAAGCGTCGCTTCAACTCCATTCGTGAAAGTGTTCAAAATGGAGACATAGATATTTGTAAAGTACATACGGACCTGAATGTAGCAGATCCGTTGACTAAACCTCTCCCTAGGGCAAAACATGATCAACACCAGGACGCAATGGGTGTTCGATTCATCACAATGTAACTAGATTATTGACTCTAGTGCAAGTGGGAGACTGTTGGAAATATGCCCTAGAGGCAATAATAAATGGTTATTATTATATTTCTTTGTTCATGGTAATTGTCTATTATTCATGCTATAATTATATTGTCTGGAAATCGTAATACATGTGTGAATACATAGACCACAACCTGTCCCTAGTAAGCCTCTAGTTGACTAGCTCGTTGATCAACAGATAGTCATGGTTTCCTGACTATGGACATTGGATGTCATTGATAACGGGATCACATCATTAGGAGAATGATGTGATGGACAAGACCCAATCTTAAGCATAGCATAAAAGATCGTGTAGTTTTGTTTGCTAGAGCTTTTCCAATGTCAAGTATCTTTTCCTTAGACCATGAGATCGTTCAACTCCCAGATACCGTAGGAGTGCTTTGGGTGTGCCAAACGTCACAACGTAACTGGGTGACTATAAAGGTGCACTATGGGTATCTCCGAAAGTGTCTGTTGGGTTGGCACGGATCGAGACTGGGATTTGTCACTCCGTGTGACGGAGAGGTATCTCTGGGCCCACTCGGTAATGCATCATCATAATGAGCTCAATGTGACTAAGGCGTTAGTCACGGGATCATGCATTGCGGTACGAGTAAAGAGACTTGCTGGTAACGAGATTGAACAAGGTATTGGGATACCGACGATCGAATCTCGGGCAAGTAACATACCGATTGACAAAGGGAATTGCATACGGATTAATTGAATCCTCGACACCGTGGTTCATCCGATGAGATCATCGTGGAACATGTGGGAGCCAACATGGGTATCCAGATCCCGCTGTTGGTTATTGACCGGAGAGGCGTCTCGGTCATGTCTGCATGTCTCCCGAACCCGTAGGGTCTACACACTTAAGGTTCGGTGACTCTAGGGTTGTAGAGATATATGTATGCGGAAACCCGAAAGTTGTTCGGAGGCCCGGATGAGATCCCGGACGTCACGAGAGGTTCCGGAATGGTCCGGAGGTGAAGAATTATATATAGGAAGTCCAATTTCGGCCACCGGGAAAGTTTCGGGGGTTACCGGTATTGTACCGGGACCACCGGAAGGGTCCCGGGGGTCCCCCGGGTGGGGCCACCTATCCCAGAGGGCCCCGTGGGCTGAAAGTGGAAGGGAACCAGCCCTTAGTGGGCTGGGGCGCCCCCTTGGGCCTCCCCCCATGCGCCTAGGGTTGGGAACCCTAGGGGGGGAGTTCCCCCTTGCCTTGGGGGGCAAGGCACCCCTTCCCCCCCTTGTGGCCGCCGCCCCCCCTTGAGATCCCATCTCTTGGGGCCGGCGCCCCCCAGGGGGCCTATATAAAGGGGGGAGGGAGGGCAGCAACACACAGCCTTGGGCGCCTCCCTCCTCCCTTGCAACACCTCTCTCTCTCGCGCAGAAGCTCGGCGTAGCCCTGCCGGAGAACCGCTACATCCACCACCACGCCGTCGTGCTGTTGGATCTCCATCAACCTCTCCTCCCCCCTTGCTGGATCAAGAAGGAGGAGACGTCGCTGCACTGTACGTGTGTTGAACGCGGATGTGCCGTCCGTTCGGCACTCGGTCATCGGTGATTTGGATCACGGCGAGTACGACTCCGTCATCCACGTTCATTGGAACGCTTCCGCTCGCGATCTACAAGGGTATGTAGATGCACTCCCTTCCCCTCGTTGCTAGTACACTCCATAGATGCATCTTGGTGAGTGTAGGAAAATTTTAAATTATGCTACGATTCCCAAACAGCGTGGTCCCGGCATCTTGGGCTTGAGATAAGCATAGTGCGGCACCGCATTGAATCAAGCAAATGCGGTTCGTCCAAGCAGTGCGTGATAGCCACTGCGTCAGGGGACGATATCGAAGATTAAGTCTTCGCTTCGGAAGTTGTCCGGAGATCCGAAGACAACCTCTAGTGTGATTGATCCCGTATAGCGGGCCTCTACACCTGGTATGACTCCTTTAAAGGTAGTCTTTGTGGGCTTAATCCGTGATGGATTAATGCCCCTTTTGCGCACTGTATCTTGATAGAGCAGGTTGAGGCTGCTACCACAGTCCATGAGGACTCGTGTCAGGTGGAATCCATCAATTATCGGGTCAAGGACCAGTGCGGCCGAACCGCCGTTACGGATACTGGTCGGATGATCCCGACAATCGAAAGTGATCAGGCATGATGACCATGGATTAAATTTTGGGGCGACTGGCTCTATCGCATATACGTCCCTGAGCGCGCGCTTGCGCTCCCTCTTGGGGATGTGGGTAGCGTATATCATGTTCACCGGAGGGGGGAACTTCTTCTGTCCCCCTGTGTTCGGTGGCCGGGGCTCGTCGTCATCGTCCTCGCTTTGCGATCCCTTCTCCTTGTTCTCAACATTTAACTTGCCGGCCTGTTTAAAAACCCAACAATCTCTGTTGGTGTGATTCGCTGGCTTGTCTGGGGTGCCATGGATCTGGCACGGACAATCGAGTATGCGGTCCAAGCTGGATGGTCCCTGATTGTTTTCTTTTATACGGCTTCTTCCGCTGACGGGACTTGGAGCCACTGAATCTGGCGTTGACTGTCGTGTCATCGGTATTGTCACCATTGCTTCGGCATTTGTGTCTGTTGCGTCGGATCTTGCCGTTGCTATTTTTGACCTCGGAGGTGCCCGCTTCGCTTGCCGTGTTTTTGCTACGGGCCAGCCAACTATCCTCACCCGCACAAAAGCGGGTCATGAGTGCCGTGAGGGCTGCCATGGACTTCGGCTTTTCTTGGCCGAGGTGGCGGGCGAGCCATTTGTCGCGGATGCTGTGTTTAAAGCCCGCTAGGGCTTCAGCATCCGGACAGTCGACGATCTGGTTCTTTTTAGTTAGGAACCTAGTCCAGAATTTCTTGGCCGACTCTCCGGGCTGTTGAACTATGTGGCTTAAGTCATCGGCATCAGGTGGCCGGACATATGTACCTTGGAAGTTGTCGCGGAAGGCGTCTTCCAAATCCTCCCAGCTGCCATTAGAGTTTTCAGGCAGACTGTTTAACCAGTGCCGAGCTGGCCCTTTTAGTTTTAACGGGAGGTATTTGATGGCGTGGAGGTCATATCCGCGAGCCATATGGATATGGAGAAGAAAATCCTCAATCCACACCGCGGGATCAGTTGTTCCATCGTATGATTCAATATTCACGGGTTTAAAACCTTCTGGGAATTCATGCTCCATTACTTCGTCAGTGAAGCAAAGAGGGTGTGCGGCACCTCTATATCGGGCCACATCGCGACGTAGCTCCAATGGAGTCCATCTGCGGTTTTCGGCCCGCGCATGACTGGGCTTGTCACGTCCGAATAGATAGCCGTCGTCATGTGTCAGGGCACGTCCTCAGGATCCGTAGATCGATCTGGTATGTCCTACTCTATTGTCCAGGTCCTGCCAAAGGTCATATGTATAACCACGAGCTGTTTTATCTCTGCCTTTACGATGAGGTGGGGCGGGCTGGTGTTCGGCTTGAGTTATCGCTTTATCCCGACCACGTGGTGGTCGGTCAACCGCATTGTCCAGACTGCGTGGTGGTTGGTCGGCCGCATTGCGCGAGGGAGGTGCGGGCTCCGGCGCCTCCTCATCAAACTGAGGTAGAAATTTGCGCTTCGGGTAATTCTTGGCTAGGCGCTTGAGGCCGTATTCTTCGGCTGCCAGGACATCAGTCCGTCTGTCGTTGAGCAGAACCTTGTCAGCTTGAAGCTGCTGTTGTTTCTTCTTCAGGCTCCTTGCAGTGGCTATTAGCCAGCGCTTAAAGCGCTCCTGCTCGAGAGGTTCCTCAGGCACGATCAAATCCTCATTGCCGAGGCTCACCTCCTCCTCGGAGAGCGGAAGATAATTACTGTCGTCCGAGTCGTGATGTATGGCCTGTTCATCAGGGCTAACTTGCTCGTTTTCCTGTTCCTCCTGTTCGGAAGTTGCCTCAACAGGGTCTTCATTGTCTTCGGCATCGTCCGGAATGTTGTTTTCTCCCATGCCGGTATTGCTTTCTTTAGCACGACATGACTTAGAGCGGCGCCGCTGACGCCGGCGCTTAGGCTGTGTCTCAGGAGGTTTATCCTTGACTGGATCTTCTTTGTCATCGTCGTTAGGTTCTTTAGGTGTATCCACCATGTACATGTCGTACGAAGAAGTGGCCGTCCAGCGTCCGGTAAACGGTGGGTTTTGACCTTGCTCCTCATCGGCATCGTCGTCCATACCGTCAATGTCTTCAGAGCCGTAATCGAGCATGTCGGTTAAGTCGTCTATAGTGGCTATGAAGTGGGTGGCGGATGGGAAGCGAAATTCTCCATCATCAGCCTCCAGTTCGAACCGGACATAATTCAGCTGAGAGTCCCCCGCTAAGAATAGACCTTTTAATGAGTTTAGCACGTCGCCCAAAGGCGAGTGCCGGAAGATGTCCGCCGAGCCGAATTCGAGGATCGATGACTGATCAAGCTCGACGTATGCGGACTCACAAGGTTCGGAACCCGTAGCCGGAGACGAGTCCATGGTTCCGGTGACACAGATGTCACTTGAAGTTAGGTCTGTGTCCTGCTCCAACGCCGCTGAGTCTGCGGCTTCCGTGGCGGGGTTGAGCCTCCCGTCCTTGGATGGCGCGATTTGCTCCGGATCTAAGGCGAGAGCGGTTACAGGTGCAATTTCCTGGGTATGGTTCGATGACATTTACGTCATGTTCATCATGGTGGCACGGAGCGGCGGCCGTGGTGTCGAATCCATCGAAGATCAAGTCTCCACAGATATTCACGATGTAGTTCAAGCTTCCAAATCTGACCTGATGGCCACGGGCATAGCTTTCGATCTGCTCCAGACGGCCAAGCGAGTTGGCCCGTAGTGCGAAGCCGCCAAATACGAAGATTTGCCCAGGGAGGAAGACCTCCCCTTGGACAACATAGTTATAGATGATCGAAGGAGCCATCAAACCTTTTGATGACGACACAGTGGAACTCTCAATGAAAGCACCAATGTCGGTGTAAAAACCAGCGGATCTCGGGTAGGGGGTCCCGAACTGTGCGTCTAAGGTCGATGGTAACAGGAGACGAGGGACACAATGTTTACCCAGGTTCGGGCCCTCTCTATGGAGGTAATACCCTACTTCCTGCTTGATTGATCTTGATGAAAATGAGTATTACAAGAGTTGATCTACCACGAGATCGTAATGGCTAAAACCCTAGAAGTCTAGCATGTCTGACTATGATTGTATCTATCCTCTACGGACTAAGCCCTCCGGTTTATATAGACACCGGAGGGGACTAGGGTTACACAAAGTTGGTTATAGAGAAAGGAATCTTCATATTTGGTCGCCAAGCTTGCCTTCCATGCCAAGGAGTCCCATCCGGACACGGGTAGAGTCTTCGGTCTTTGTATCTTCATAGCCCATTAGTCCGGCCCATGGCTAACAGGCCGGATGCCCGAGGACCCCTTAGTCCAGCACTCCCTCACCTGGGGCTATCCGGGACAATTTGGCGCGTTGGGTGGATGATAACATGGATGCACTGGTCCAGGCCTTCGCCATCAAAGACGACGCGGTGGTGGTCGCGGCGGACGAAGCCGGCGCGATTGATGACGGCGAAGACGACGCCAGCGACAGCGCCAGCAGCGCATATGAGAGCGACCAGGACGGCGTTGGGAGCGACATGTCCGATTGAGCCCACGCTCCCTTGCTTGGACCTGCACGCAAAGACTTGGACACGACCTCATGAGGCATAAGAGCATTTTGGAGGGGGCCCCTTGTGTAAGGAAATTACTATTTTATTGTTTAAGCTAAGTTTGAACGTGCTTCTGCGAGCTCTCGAGCCCCTCAGCAGGCCTTGCTGCTGTAATTTACCTTGTCCCAGCGGTCCTTGAACTAGTTTGGTGGCTGTCGGTGCGCCTTGCTCCTGAGAGGGGACCTCCGGGGCTCACGAGGGTTAGATTTCCCGAGGGGCCTGCTAAACTGCCTGAGAGGGCCTCGCGAGGAGTGAGTACTAGATCTTAGCAGGGTGCGCGCGATGGTCTTACAGAGATTGCGCTCTCGGTCCTGGGGGGGGTCCCCACCATCCGGACCTGCGTGAGGACGGTCGTTATGCGTATACTACACCCGGCCCCCGCTTGCGAGGCACTCGCGAGGGAAGGGGTAGCAGGCGCAAACCTTGAAACAAAGCACGCAACCAAAATGCAAGAAATTCACCAAAACAAGAAGGCTCCCCCAACTTGACAACGAAAATGAGATTCCAAGTTCAAATCCAAAAGGCGGCAAATCGAGCTACAGAAAAGGGATTGAAAGCAAATGGCCGCGTCCGGCACCTAGCTAGTCTTCTTGTCTTCCCACCAGCGCGGAGCTAAGTGCTTTCACTGGCTGTGAGCATAGTCATTGGGGATAGTGTCGACGACCAGCGCGGAGCATGGTGCTTCCACTAGGACGTGGGCGGGAGCCCACGAGGCCCGAGTGCGACACTCCGGAGACTCTGGGGCGTGCACAGCCCCACTCATTATTACGTGAGAGTGTCATGAGCCGAGACCTTCACAGGCGCGAGCCTTACTTCATATCGCCAGGCGAGGGCCCCACCCTACGCCACCCTCGACCACCATTGGGGCGTCCGGAAACCAAGACGAGACCAAGGGGCAAAGAGGACGCTGGCGGCACCCTCGGTGACAACGGGCCCTCCGCCGGGGGGGGGGGGGAGAGGCTCGCTAGCGCTTCCCCCGGCAGAGGACCTACCTCCATGCTGCGCCTTGCTCCATGCGACGCGAGGGAGGGCCTGGCTCCGGGCCTCTCCCGCGCAGCCCCTAGAGCACCACTCCCACCGGGGGCAGGGCTACTGCCCTAAGGTCTGGAGCTGCTACTGTAGCCTGGTTCTCCTGCAGTTTAGGGTTAGTAAAAGCCTACGCCTGAGATATTGTCCGTACCGCGCCGTCATCGTCCGTGAAGGGGTCGGCGAAGCCTCCAGGCGGCTCGTGGAAGGCCCGCGCCTCGGGCTCTCCAGCTGCCCATCCCGGTCCGGGGAACGGATCGGAGCCTTCCCCCGGCAGGTACTCCAAGTTCATCATGCGGGGCACATAGGCGTCCGCGATCGCCGTGCCGGAACCGTAACCCAGGTGCCCCACGCCTTGAACCACCAGTCGTGGCATTCCAGCGCGTCCTTGCAGAGGGCCGCCGTTGCTTTTCCCTCCTGGTGGCGGCGCGGTCGTGGGAGGACGGCCCACGCCAGGGCCTGTGTTGGTGCTACCAGATCCTCCTGACGCTCTAGCGGGTGCGCGGGCTCGTTGGGATCTCACGCGTGCTTCCTCCATGACCTGGGGTGTGGCCAAGGAGCAGAAAGGCGGCGTATCCCTGCAGGCTGCGTCCAGCAGTTCAACGACTCGTTCTAGCAGCGCGTCGCGGCCGCTCTCCGCCAACCTGCACCGCAGCAGCTCCCGCGCCACGATGAGCGCGGCTCACATGTTCGCCTGCTCCCGTCGGGTGTGTGGTGCCGTTGCCGCAGCGTAACCCGAGGATTGCGCGGCTGCACGCGTGCGCCGCGGCGCGAGGCCGGTGGGTGCCGGCCCGCGCTACCCGTGGCCGCGGGCGCTGGGCTGTGCGCGGGTCGCCTGGAGCGCGGAGTTGAGGTCTTCTTGGGCGGACGGCGGCGCACGGGCGGGCCAGGCAACCGAGTGGTCGGCGTGGGTCCTCGGGTCGTCAGACATCGGAACCGCGGGGTGGTGGCAGGTCGATTGGTGGAGAAGAAGGCTTCGGCGCACACCTACCTGGCATGCCAAATGTTGAATTCAGGGTTCCGGCGAACCCTTCAGGTTCGAACTCTGGGGTGCGCACAAAGGACTCCCTCCCCCTAGCTCGCTTGCACAACGATCTCAAGGCCTAGCTCGTCGAACCCAAGGAACAAGAAACACGAGGGTTTATACTGGTTCGGGCCACCGTTGTGGTGTAATACCCTACTCTAGTGTGGTGTGGTGGATTTCCTGGTAGGCTGAGGATGAACAAGTACAAGGTAGGAATAGCCTCCTGAGGAGAGGTGTTCTTGAGCTCGGGGAGCTGATGCGTATGAGGGTGGTCTCGATGATCCTCCCTTTTATGGTGGTGGCTAGTCCTATTTATAGAGGCCCTGGTCCTCTTCCCAAATGTTAGGCGGGAAGGGATCCCACAACGGCCAATTTTGAAGGGAGACAATTAGTTCAAGCTATCCTGACAAAAGGTGGTCTTCGCCTGCTAAAGGTTCTAGTGGTGATGCAGCTGTGGGCTCCGCGATGACCTCCGTCCTGCTGTCCCACTGGTCTTGGTCTCGTTGCACCCATATGAAAACCTTTGCCTAATACCTTGGGACTCCTAGCCTGCGGCTGCCTCTTTAGCACCAAACAGTAAACTGGTACACTGCACCCGCCGGCGCCCGCCTAGCATTGGTCATCGTGGCTCACGTCATGCGAACCTCGCGAGGTGCCCCTTGCCTTGATATCTCCGCTCCTCAGGAGCCAGCCTAGCAAGGCCGCCCCAGAGGAGGTCTTTGTGTCGTCCGCCTCGTGAGGCTTGGCCCCTCGCGAGGGTCTTGAGCAGTTGTTGTTGAAGCTGGGCTGTACCAGGCCATTGGTGGAGCCACACCGTGGGCCGCAGGCAGGCAAGTCGGGGTAACCCCATTCCCAGGATGCCGATAGGTAGCCTTGGTTTCACAACCTAGGAGAGTATGGCGTCTAGCGAGGGAAATTACCACCATAGAGGTCCTTACTTTGATGGTACTAATTTTGCTAGTTGGAAGCATAAGATGAAAATGCATATTCTTGGACATAACCCTGTCGTTTGGGCTATCGTGTGTATTTTCTTGCAAGGTGAATTCTTTGATGGGAGAGAACCAAACCGTGAAGCTACTGCGGAAGAGTTGAAGATGCTGCAATACAACACTCAAGCTTGAGATATCCTCTTCAATGGATTGTGCCCCGAACAATTCAACAAAATCAGCCGTCTTGAGAATGCAAAGGAAATTTGGGATACTTTGATTGATATGCATGAGGGTACCGACTCCGTCAAGGAATCCAAATTGGATGTGCTTCAAAGTCAACTTGACAAGTTCAAAATGAAGGATGGTGAAGGTGTCGCTGAAATGTACTCTAGGCTTGCTCTCATCACAAATGAGATTGCTGGCTTAGGAAGTGAAGAGATGACCGATAGATTCATCATCAAGAAGATCCTAAGAGCCTTGGATGGAAAATATGATACCATGTGCACATTGATCCAAATGATGCCTAATTACAAAGATCTCAAGCCAACGGAAGTCATTGGAAGAATTCTTGCTCATGAGATGTCACTCAAGGATAAGGAAGAGCTTCACAACAAGTCAAGTGGTGCTTACAAAGCCTCATGCGATGCTCCTACATCATCAAGTGAGAAACAAACCTTCAATGAGGAATTGAGCCTAATGGTGAAGAACTTCAACAAGTTCTACAAGAGTAGAAGCAAGGAAAGAAGTTCCAAGTCAAGGTCCTACAATGACAAAAGATCTTCAAGTCGTGAGCGTAATTGCTACAATTGTGGAAGACTCGGACACTACTCCAATGAGTGTACGGATCCCTACGAAAGAAGAGAAGATTCACTCAAAAGGAGAAGTAGAAGAGAAGAATCACCTCCAAGGGAGAGAAGGAGTAGAGATGATCGTTATGAACGAATAACCTCTCGGGGAAGCAAGGATTCAGAAAGGAAGGACAAATCATCAAAGAGCTACTCAAAACGAAGACATCAAGCTCATGTTGGTGAATGGGTGTCCGGCTCCGACTCCGACCATCACTCCAAAAGAAGTTACCACTCTGACTCCGAATATACTCAAGATGAAGGTGTTGCTGGTCTAGCACTTGTGTCAACCAACTCCTATGACATATTGACTCACCAAATGAAGGAATTGGAAGATGCTTCATGGCTAAAGGCCCAAAGGTATCACACCCCGAGTATGTTGATTTCAATACTGATGAAGATGATTTGCTAGGTGATAATGATTTACTTGTTGACAACTTTAGTGATGAAAACTATGATGAACTTTCTATTAATCATGCTAATCAAGATAAAACGAGTGATGATGATAAGAAGGAGACTGAGCGTCTAACTAAAGAGCTAAACACTCTTAAGTTAGCTCATGAAACTACCTTGGAAGATCATCGAGAACTTTTAAAGGCTAATGAGAAGCTATGCTTTGAAAAGCTCAACCTTGAGCAAGAACATGGGTTTCTAAAAGCAATCAATGATGATCTTCGCAAGAAAAGTTCTTCTTACATTGCCAAGCGTTTACTCTTGTTTACTTACATGCCACAAGTAAAATCTAGCAACAAGAGCAAGAAAGATTCTTATTCTAGTTGTAACAATAATCATGTTAAATCCAATGTTGTTGCTTCTAGTAGTTCTCTTGATTCCACTAATGATTCTCTTAGCGAAGTTACACTAGAGCAAGAAAATAGCTTATTGAAGGGAATTATAGAGAAAGGTGTTTACAAGAGCCTTGCCGGAAGTAAGCAATTTGAGGAAATTGTACGCAAGCAAGGAAGACACCAGAAGAATCAAGGTGTTGGTTTTGAACGAAAGTTCAATGCCAATGGAGTTGAGTGGGAAGAAGATCAATACCCCAAGACGAAGTTTGTTCTTCAACAAGAGAAGTATGATCCTACTTCTTTCCACGGGACATAAGCTTAAGATGATCTTCCACCACAAGACCACAAGCAAAAGGGCAAGGACAAGCTTCAAGAGGAGATTGATGCATTTGAAGATGCTCCTAAGGTCTTGGTCAAGTGGGTTCCCAAGACTACATCAAGTTCTACTTCATCAAGTACGACTACAACTCCAAGGATTCCCATCAAGATGATGTGGATCCCAAAGAAGAAGAACCAGAGAGTTCTTGAGGGTGACTCCACCAACATACTTCACTCATATCATCTTGGCGAGGACAAGTGCAAACAACTTCCACATCTTGCACTAGTTCATGGAGTCACAAACCCTCTTGTTGGTAAGACAAGGGACAAGGTAACCTAATGCTTTCATGGACATCATCTTGTGTGAACATCACTCTATCTCTATGGATATCCTTGTTTGTTCCTTGTGGGACTAACCCGTGTAGGTATTGAAAGTGCAACTCACTCCAATGGATTGCTCCAAATGATCTACATCAGCATTGAGCATCCACATCTTCAACATCTACATGAAGTCATCATTGACAAAACCCAAGGTTAGTTCATCCCTCTTAGGGGGGATATCACATCTAGGGGGAGCTTTACTCAAAAAATTGAGCTAAAGCAACTCTAATGGTGTGAACACAACAATGCTTTATGTAAAAGTGGTAACCCCACTTGAGCTTAAACGATGAGTATGACCTATGGTCAAATGTTCTCATTTGAGCCCTAAGTCAATATACTCATATATAGACGACCTAGTCATCGCCAATTGCTTGATAGATGCTAGAGTGTTTGTGCATGCTTTGTCACATATTTCATTTGCATTTTATTGTGTGAGCATGTTGGTTGCATATTTTAGTCATTCGAGGACATCCATTTGTTGCTTTGATTGTTTGGCCTTTTCTCTTTTGCCAAATGGATGGACAAGAATGCCTAAGAACTTACTCTAGCTATCTATGCTTTTCTCGTCTCAAACTCTTTTCATGCTACATCACAAAGTTTGATCAAGTCAGATTCGAACACTCTGTGTGAGGAGCACTCGGAGTCCCGATTTGTCATAGACTTAAACTTCCAAAACCTCTCTGTGCATTTCGGTCTGACCGATTCATCCTTTTCGGTCTAACCGAGTTCACTGAGTTTGATCTAGGTTTTCAATCTCGGTGCAACCGATTAGAACTTTTCGGTCACACCGAGTTGCAGTAACCGCTTGCGATTCTGCATCTCGGTGCCACTGAGTTGTTCCACTCAGTCTCACCGACAGGGTCAGGATATATATACCGACGGGTTAAATTTTGGAAATCTCTCCAAAACCCTTCATCCCGCGCGTGTTCTGCTCTGCCACCTCGGGTCTCCGGATCGTCTTCTTGTCGCCAGTGACCTCCCTCCGCTGGTTTCCATCGCTGTCAACGGGATTCAACCCCGTCGTTGCTGCCGTAGTGAACTCACTGCCGAACTAGGGTATGAGTTTGAAACTTTGTGCTGTTCTTACCTCCGATTCTTAGCACAAAGAAAATGCCATGTTCTTTACCACGTTTGAGATCATCTTGTCCAGCAAGAACATTCCTTAGATTAGATTTGGTTCAAAAATTTAGGGTTAGGTTTCCGCCGAACTCATCTCAGACCGACTGAGTTGTGGAAATCGGTCCCATCGATTTGGCTTAGGCCATTGCACTTGCATTTTTCGGTCTGACCGAAAATTGCAAATCGGTGTGACCGAGTTCAACTCTCTGTGAAACCCTAGCAATCTCGGAGTCACCGAACTGTGACTCGGTCAGACCGATTTCACTAGTTTAGATTCCAAAAGTTGCTTCGGTGTCACCGAGTTTAACAAATCGGTAGCTCCGAAATGCTTTCTGTGGAAAACCAAAACTAAGTTTTTGACTCATTTGTTTTCAAAAACTCTGCACTTTGTGATGCTTATCCACTCTACCTCATCTATATCTATTAACAGGGTCTGCTGTCAGTTTGCTTTGCGAGTATGTCTGATCAAAGTGATAGCCAAAACAAGTCAGAAGAGCAAATGAACCTGAGTGAGGTCACTAGTCCCTCTAGCAGCTATGATGAGGGCAGCAGGAGCACTCCAAGCAATTTGCCCAAGGTAGCTACAAGAACAAGGAAGAAGAGGAACTCAGACTCAGAGGATGAGGACTATGTGGCTGCTGAGGAGGAAGTGAGCTCCAAGAAGAAAATGCTGAAGAAGGAATATGGAGCTGCTGCTGCAACAAAACCTGGAATGTACAAGAAGGCACCTGCCAAGAGAGTTCCTATGTCAAAGGCCAGAGCCTCCACTCATGAAACTTCCAAGTCAACTGGAGGAGAGGCTGCTGGTGAGGGCAAGAAGAAGGAAAGAAAGAGAGGAAGATGGTGCAAGAAGGTGGATCCAATGGAAGAATTTGAAAAGCACTCATCTGATGAGGAGGAAGAGGATGCTGCTCCAACACCCAAGACTCAAAAGCTGATGGGGGATGCCATTAAGTCAGGGGCTGCCCCTTCAAAGTCCAAGACTGCCCCCAAAGCTTCTGCTCAAGCTCCAAAGACTTCAAAGCCCAAGAGGAGCATAAGGAATATTCCAGCTGCTGAAAAGAACAAGGCCCTAGTGCCTGAGATGGATGAAGAAGAAGATGCTGAAGCCCAAGTGCTAAGGAAGCTCAAACCTAAGATTCCAGGTCATGATGACAGCCATCCAGTGGCAGAAGATATGAGCATCAGGAAGGATGCAGGTCTCAGAATTTGGAGACAAAGTGATCCATATACTGTGAGGAGGAGGACTGTTGTGGACTACAGGTTCCATAACAAAGAGCATCAGGATTTCTATGAAACCATTTTGCTTGACAAGAAGCCCATTGTTTGTTATATGAATTGGACAGACTAGAAATACATTGATGAGAATGAAGACCATTCTCCAGGTGTGCATGAGAGCTATAGGCAATGTGGTGTGGACAAGTTTGTGGGTCAGAAGCTGACAAAATTGAATGATGAACTCATCATGCAATTCTACTCTACAGCTCATTTTTATTTAGATGGTAGAATTGTTTGGATGTCTGAGGGTACAAGGTACCAATCAACTGTTGATGAGTGGGCAAAGTTGATCAATGCTCGTGAAGAGCATGAAGATGACTTGGATGTCTATGCCAAGAAGAAAGACCACAACTCAATGGCCAACATGTACAAGGAAATTCCAGACAAATCATTGGAAACTCATAAGCTTGGGTCTGTTCATTATTTGTTGTCTAGCTTAGCTACAATCAACACCATTCTGAGGCATATATTGTTGCTAAAATCTAGAGATCACAAGATGATCAGAGGTCATTCAATCAACTTGCTGCAGATATTTGATGTGTCCCAAAAATGCAAAGTCATGAGCCTGATTGTGGAGACAATCAAGAGGACAGATGTAGATCAGCAGAGATCTTGTGGGTATGCTCCACATATTCAGGTGCTCATCAACTCCAAGATGGGCACAGGCACCTACCTGTTGGATAAGCAGCATCTACCTTTGAGACCAGACTTTGAGGACAATACTGTTGTCATGAGTGAAGAAGATCCCACATCTGTGCAGGCACAAGAAAAGAGAGAGAAGGCAAAGGCTGAAAAAGCTGCAAAGATGCCAAGTGTTGAAGAGGCATCTCAAGTGTTTCTAAAGAGCAAACAAGATCAACTTGCTTATCTAATTCAGGCAACCTTGCGGATTGAGAAGGGCTTGGCCATCCTGACTCGGAACCAAGAGAGCCTGGAAAGGATCATTGAGACAAAGTTCTATGATCTTGATTTAAAAGTGTCTGAGATGCAGACAGCTGTTGAGCAGCTCCAGGAAGAAGCTAAGGAGAGGAAAGGGCGGGCTACCACAGATGCCTTTCAGAGAGTGCCCAGAGGTCAGAGGTCAGCTGCAGTGCCCATGGCTGACACTAGAGCTACTACATCAGCACCAGCAGCCACATCTTCAGTGCCACCTCCAGTTGCCACTCCACCAGCTCCAAAAACTTCTACAGATGCTTTCGTCCTTGGAGTCCTATCAACACCACCTCCCGAAGATCAATCCTAGAGAGACGCATAGCACTATGCATTTTCAAACTTTTTGGTAACTTGTTGCCAAAGGGGGAGAAATGTATAGATCATAGGCTTCGATGCCTCTTTTGTCTCTTTTGCTATTCGGTTGATACTTTTGTGTGCTTGCTTAATACTTTATGTCTATGTGTGTGAGATACTTGTATGATCATGTGTTTGATCATATCCTACCTTAATGCTTGCTTGGATGATGTTATCTTTTATATCTCTTGTATGATCATTCACTTTGCTTGGTGATGAGTGCATGTTTTTACTTTCTATCACTTTGAGCGCTCCACCAAGATGTATGTAACATGGAAGAGTAACCCATGATCCTAATCGATTGTGCATTTGCATTCAAAAGCAAATTTTAAATAGCGCACAAATTTAGGGGGACCTCTTACTTATCACATACTTCTCAAAGCGACGATGTGTTTAACTCTTATTACCATTTGTCGAAGCTTTGATCTATATGTTGGCATCAATTACCAAAAAGGGGGAGATTGAAAGTGCAACTATCCCTGGGTAGTTTTGGTAATTCCTAACAACATAAAGCTCATCGAACTAATGATGTTTCAAGATGATCATTTCAGAAAGTTCAGTGATTGGCATGGCATGGACTAGGAATGTGGACCCCTCAAAATGCTAAGGACACATATTGGCTCATGCTCAAGACTCTACATTTCCATTTTAGTGATCCAAGATCACATTGAGTCCATAGGATAGCCAATACTATTAAAAGGGGATGAGGTGTTGCTTAATGGCTTGCTTGCTCAAAATGCTTAGTGATATGCTCCAAAAACCCTCAACCACTTTCTCATATCGACATATGTCCCAAACCAAAAGTCAAACTTGGCCCCACCGATTTGATCTATCCGGCACCACCGAGTTCACTTGACATAGCCACTGCCAGAAACCATAGCCAGTTCGGTCTCACCGATAGGGATCTCAGTCCAACCGAGATGAGCGATCGCTCCCACCGAGCTCGCAATGCAAACTCTCTGTTTCCCTTTTGTAACATTTTGTTCTCACCGAAATGAGCGATTTGGTCCCACCGAGTTTGCCTCACCAACTCTCTGTTTGCCTATTACAGAAATCGGTCCTACCGAGTTTGTGTGATCGGTCTCACCGAGATTACGTTATGCCCTAACCCTAATGAAATCGGTCCCACCGAGTTGACATGCCGGTCCCACCGAAAAGCCTAACGTTCACATTTTGAACTAAATCGGTCTGACCGAGTTTCATGATTCGGTCTCACCGAGTTTCGTAAATTGTGTGTAACGGTTAGATTTTGTGTGGAGGCTATATATACCCCTCCACCCACTCTTCGTTCATGGAGAGAGCCATCAGAACATGCCTACACTTCCAGCATACATTTTTTGAGAGAGAACCACCTACTCATGTGTTGAGACCAAGATTGTCGGCGTTCTGGGAATGGGGGTCCCCAGACTTGCCTGCCTGCGGCCCACGGCGTGGCTCTGTGAGCGGGCCCGTACGGCCCATCTTCACCAACAAACTTTCAAGATCCTCGCGAGGGGCCAAGCCTCGCGAGGCGGACGACACAAGACCTCCTCAGGAGCGGCCTCACCAGGCTGGCTCGCGAGGGGCGGAGAGACCAAGGCAAGACAAACCTCGCGAGGTTCTCGTGACGTGAGCCATGACGACCAAGGCCAGGCGGGCGCCAGCACGCACAGTGTCCTTGTTTCCCCTTTGGTGCTAAGGGGGCAAGCGCAGGCGAGGAGTACCGAGGCATCAAGCAAAGGTTTCCCTATCGATGCAACAAGACCAAGACCAGCAGGACGGCAAGACGGAGGTCACCGTGGAGCCCAAGACGGCGTCACCACCAGAGTGTAACGCCCACGATGTGGCTATATCTCCCACGTGTCGAGGCACGACTTAGAGGCATAACCGCATAGTGGTTTTGTCGCAAGAAGGGTCATCTTCACACAATCCCATGTAATGAACAAGAATGGGATAAAGAGTTGGCTTACAATCGCCACTTCACACAATACATAAATATCATTCATACATCATCCAAAATACAATCATATAGACCGACTACGGCCAAAATCCAGATGAAAATAAGACAACCCCAAATGCTAGATCCCCGATCGTCCCAACTGGGCTCCACTACTGATCATCAGGAAAAGACACATAGTAACGACCACGTTCCTCGTCGAACTCCCACTTGAGATCGACGCCATCGTCTGCACTGGCATCGTCGGCACCTGCAACTGTTGTTGGAAGTATCTGTGAGTCACGGGGACTCAGCAATCTCACACCCGCGAGATCAAGACTATTTAAGCTTATAGGACAAGAAGGGTGCAAGAGGTGAAGCTGCAGCGGCAAAAGCATATATGGTGGCTAACTTGCGCAAATGAGAGCGAGAAGAGAAGCAAAGGAACGGACGTCATCTAGCAATGACCAAGAAGAGGTCCTGAACACCTACTTACTTCATACATAACACAGACCGTGTTCACTTCCCGGACTCCGCCGAGAAGAGAGCATCACGGCTACACGCGCACTTGGTGTATTTTAATTGGGTCAAGTGACAAGTTATCTATAACCGGACATTAACAAATTCCCATCTGCCTCATAACCGCGGGCACGGCTTTCGAAAGATATTACCCTGCAGGGGTGTCCCAACTTATCCCATCATAAGCTCTCACGGTCAACGAAGGATAAACCTTCTCCCGGAAAGACCCGATCAGTCTCGGAATCCCGGTTTACAAGACATCTCGACAATGGTAAAACAAGACCAGCAAAGCCGCCCGAATGTGCCGACAAATCCCGATAGGAGCTGCACATATCTCGTTCTCAGGGCACACCGGATGAACACTACGTACAGCTAAAACCAATCCTCGAGTTTCCCCAAGGTGGCGCTGCAAGTGGCTCTAGTTTGGACCAGCACTCAGAGGAACACTGGCCCGGGGTTTAAAATAAAGATGACCCTCGGGCTCTAGAAAACCCGGGGGAAAAAGGTATAGGTCGCAAATGGTAAAACCAAGGTTGGGCCTTGCTGGAGGAGTTTTATTCAAGGCGAACTGTCAAGGGGGTCCCATAAATCACCCAACCGCGTAAGGAACGCAAACTCAAGGAACATAATCCCGGTATAACAGTAACTAGGGCGGCAAGAGTGGAACAAAACACCAGGCATAAGGCCGAGCCTTACACCCTTTACCAAAATATATAGATGCATTAATTAAATAAGAGATATTGTGATATCCCAACATATCCATGTTCCGACATGGAACAAACTTCAACTTCACCTGCAACTAGCAACGCTATAAGAGGGGCTGAGCAAAAGCGGTAACATAGCCAAACAACGGTTTGCTAGGAAAGGATGGTTAGGGGCTGACATGGCTAAAATAGGAGACATGATATAGCAAGTGATAGGTAGCGGAGCATGGCAATAGAGCGAACAACTAGCATAGCAAAGATAGAAGTGATTTCGAGGGGTGGTCATCTTGCCTGCAAGATTCTCAGAGTTGTCGAAAGCTTGATCCTCGTAAGCGTACTCGACAGGTTCCTCGTTCACGAACTCGTCTCCCGGCTCTACCCAAGACAAGAACACAAACAAACGGAACCACAATCAACAACGAGAAATGCACAAGCAACATGATGCAAGACATGTATGACATGCAAGATATGATTTGCGATGCATATGCGTGCTCCGGAAGGAAAATGATGAACATAGCAGTAACTTGGCAAACCAAGCATGCCACTGGAAAGATGAGATGATTTCGGTCGAAATCGATATAAAGATCACCGGAATCGGATGCACGGTTTGCAAATGGCAAGCAAAACAAGAATGACACTAAACTGCGATAAACAGCAAGATAGCACCTAAAATGCAACAAGTAGCAATGCTAGAGAACCCCAACATAGCAACAAAGCACATGGCAGTAATCTACAGGAGATGCTTGACAAAAGATAAACACTGAGCTACGGCTAGTTCACAACATATCAAGCTGAAACAAGCATGGCAAAAGTGCAAAAGATTACAGGTTCACAGACTTGGTGAAAAACTGGACATGGCAGAAATCAGCATCAGATAGCAATGTTCAGAGCACGAAATCAACATGCTACAGGAACTTAACATAGAAAAAAAAGGCATGGTACTGTTCTACTAAATTCACATGACAAAAGTCCCTTACTGACCATAAGCCAAAAAGGACCATAAGATATGATGGCAAGAATGTAAACATAGCAAGTTTCGTTATCAGGTTTCAGACTTAGCAGAAAACAGAGCATGGCAGAAATATTAATATGTAGGCCTCTTTGTAAGCTTGATGCACTCCCTACAGAGCAATGCATGACAAACCAAGCATAACTACAACAATATGGAATGTTTATGAAGCTAGCCATGGCAAGAACAATTACATAGCATGTATGGATCAACTACAATAACCTTGGCAAAAATGCATCTCATGTTAAGGATCTGCCAGAAATATTTTATAGCAAACGTAGAGCAAGATTGAGTCATGCTATGGTACTCTAAAATTGCAAACAATTGCAGGAATGGATCAATTACAACTACAGCTACAAAACATCCTTACTGAATATCTCCAAAATATGCATGGATCTCTCTGTAGCATCAAGTTTACATGGCAACAAAATTACAGCAGACTAGGACTTAGAGAAATCACTAAGTCCCTGAAATCAGAATTATTACGGAGCTTACTTTGCATGCTTGTGCTAGTCACCACAGAGATCACAAAAATACATGGACTATATCACTGGAAAGATGGCATGTAATACTTCAAAACACATGTAGAGCTCATGCTCAAAAGATGCACAGAATAAATGATACAAAAATGACAAATCTCCAAGTTCTGATAAGAACCAGAGAATAACAGCAACTAGCCCTCTTCCAACGAAGATTTGAGCATCAATATGACCTCTAATGAACATGGTGCAATTGAACAAAATGAAGAGCATCACGAGGCGAACAATTTGACATATTATACGCGTGAATCGGAGCTACATGCAAGAAGTTATCGCATCTCGAACAGGAGCACATGCTGAGAATTTTCCAGACTTAGAGAAAAAAACGGGCGCGAGAAAGAGTCGACGTACGGTGGTTCGATCGGATCTGGATCGAGCAACTGCTACAGGAGCTCGCCGGCTCGGGCTGGGCTCGGCCGGAGCGGGCACCGGAGGAGGAGAGGGAGGCCGCGGAGGAGGGTGGCGCC
>NC_057811.1:323195519-323243139 GCF_018294505.1 Triticum aestivum | reverse complement strand
GAGCGGACGCGTCCGGCGCGGCGCGGAGGGAGAGGGTTAGGGCTCGTCTGTGATTTCATTTTTCGGGATGCCCACTTATAAATAGGTAGAGGGAGCTAGGAGACTCCAAATGAGGTGTGGTTTTCGCCCACACGATCGTGATCGAACGACCTAGAGCATGGAAGAGAGTTTGGTGGGTTTTGGGCTGGTTTTGGAGGGGGTTTTTGCTGGACACTCAAATGGACTTTGCGGATGCCCGGTTAACCGTTGGAGTACCAAACGACCTCCGAATGGAACGAAACTTGACCGGTAGTCTCCGGGTGGTATATTAAGACCACTTGACAAGCCTCGGTCCATTCAGAGAAAGTTTGACACACGCACACGAAAGAAAACAAGAGGGGTGCACCGGAGGAGATAGGAGCGCCGGATTGGAAAACGGACAACGGGGAAAATGCTCGGATGCATGAGACGAACACGTATGCAAATGCAATGCACATGATGACATGATATGAAAATGCATGACATGACAAAATACAAAACAAAAGACAAAACCCGACAACGGAGGGAAAAACATATCACATAGCCGGAAATGGCAAGAGTCGGAGTAACAAATATGGCAAGTTGCATGCGGGGTGTTACACAGAGCCTTTGGCAGGCAAAGACTACTTTTGTCAGGATAAGGTGTACTAGCTGTCCCCTTTCAAATTGGCCATTGTGGGATCCCTTCCCGCTCAATATTTGGGAAGAGGACCGGGGCCTCTATAAATAGGACTAGCCACCATAGTAGGAGGGAATCCCATCTTGAGCAATCCTCACACACCCTCAAGTTCACCAAGCACAAGAACACCTCTCCTCAGGAGGCTGTTCTTCCCTTTGTACTGTTCATCCTCAGCCCAAGAGGCAATCGACCACCACCACACTGGAGTAGGGTATTACACCACAACGGTGGCCCGAACCAGTATAAATCATGTGTCCCTTGTGTTGCGAGTTCGTCGAGGTAGCCTAGAGATCGCGAAACATGTGAGGGCGTGATCCGCGAGGCAGAGATCTTCGCGCGCACCCCAGAGTTCGAACCTTAAGGGTTTTGCCGGAACCCGTGATCCGACATTTGGCGCGCCAGGTAGGGGTGCGCCGGAGTTTTCCTTCCATTGATCCGCGTCCCATCGCTTCGTCGCATCGATGGCGGATGCCCGCCGAGCCCGCGCTGAGCGCGGGGCTGCCCTCGCCACCCGTGTCGCCCAGACGGCTCCCGTCGGCGGGCCACCTCATCATTCTCAGTCGCCTGCCGTCAATGCCGCTACCGGCTCGGCGGGGAACGAGCAGCAAGCTTCCTCACTGCACCCCTCGGTGCGGCGTGACGGCCGCACCGCCACTCCATCGCTGACCCCGGCCGGTTCGTCGTCCCACGCTCGTCGTGCTCCCACGAACGCGCGGGTTGCACTCCTCATGGCGCACGAGCTCCTGCGTTACCACCCCGTCGACGACCTCTACGAGGACTGGCTGGACCGCATCGCCGAGTTTGTCTGCGCCACAGGGGGCTCCCCTGCACCGTCCCTTTCGCTGCCTCGCCCACCACCAGCTACGGGCGACGTAGCTCACGGAGCACCTCCGCCACCTCTGCACCAAGACGGCGCCCTGGCGCCAAGGCGCGCGGCTCCGCGGCGCGACCCACCGCGTCCGGTGCCCATGCGCGAAGAAGGAAGCTGCCAAGAAGTCCCTCGCCCGCGGGAGAACGCTCCACCGCTCCCTGCACCGCCGCGTCAGGATTGCTTGCTCCGGCAGGGCCCTGCGCCACTCGCCGTGGCAGCGCGCGGGCGCCAAGACCATGCTCCACCTCCAAGACAGGCCCCGGTGACCACGGCCGGTTGCCGCGCCTTCACCCCCGAGCTGCGTAGCGTCGCCTGGCCGGGCAAGTTCAAGACAAACCTGCCTCCGCGCTACGACGGAACCCCCGACCCCGCGGACTTCCTGCAGCTCTATGAGCTGAGCATCGAGGCGGCCAACGGCGACGAGAAAGTCATGGCGAACAGGTTCCCCATGGCGCTGAAGGATGGCACTCGTTCGTGGCTCCTGAACCGGCCTCCAGGCTCGATCCCTCCTGGGACGAGATGCGCGACCGCTTCGTCGCCAACTTCTAGGGCACTCGCGACCGCCCCCGGCCACTGGTGATCTGCGCCACGTCAAGCAACAACCAGGAGAGACCCTCCAGAAGTACATCCAGCGCTTGAACAACGTTCGTCTCAAGATCCCCAAGGTGATGGACGAGGCCATCATCTCGGCGTTCTCCGATGGCGTCCGTGTCGTCAAGATGAAGGAGGAGCTCGCCATCCACGAGGAGTTGTGCACATCCCTGGAACTGTTCAACCTGGCGACCAAGTGCGCAAGGGCTGAGGAAGGACGCCTTTCCCTCCTCGAGCTCCCAGCTGCCGACCTGGAGGAGAAGAAAGCCAAGGCCCAGGACGTGAAGCGCAAGGGAGCAGCCGTACTCGTGGCAGAGCCGGACACGAAGCACGGCAGGGACCACCCCGAGTCATCCAAGAGTAGCCGGCCGTTTTGCGCCTTCCTCAACGTGCACAGCCACAACACCAACGATTGTCAGGAGCTCAGGGCCATTCGCAATGTACGCTTCGGTCGATGCCCCGAGCGCAATGACCGTGGCTACGGCCGAGGAGGAGGACGTGGCGGAGGACGCTGGAACGACCGTGGACCACGCCAGGAGTGGCGCGACCGGCCTCGTGAGGACCGCTGGCAGGATCAGCCTCGCTAGGGCACCTAGAGGGATCAGCCTCGCGAGGACCATCCTCAGGGCAATGCTGGGCTTCCTCCACTACCGCCACCGCCAAGAAGGAATGACGACCATGATACGTCTCCAACGTATCTATGATTTATGAAGTATTCATGCTATTATATTATCCATCTTAGATGTTTAATGGGCTTTACTAAGCACTTTTATATGATTTTTGGGACTAACCTATTAACCCAGAGCCCAGTGCCAGTTCCTATTTTTCCCTTGTTTCAGTGTTTCGAAGAAAAGGAATATCAAACGGAGTCCAAACGGAATGAAACCTTCGGGAGAGTTATTTTTGGAAAGAAAGCAATCCGGGAGACTTGGAATGCACGTCAGGGGATCAACGAGGAAGCCGCGAGGCAGGGGGCGCGCCCACCCCCCTGGGCGCGCCCTCCACCCTCGTGGGCCCCTCGTGGCTCCCCTGACGTATTTCTTCCTCCTATATGTACCAATATACCCTAAAACCATCGGGGAACAAAAGAGATCGGGAGTTCTGCCGCCGCAAGCCTCTATAGCCACCAAAAACCAATGAGGACCCTGTTCCGGCACCCTGCCGGAGGGGGAACCCTCACAGGTGGCCATCTTCATCATCCCGGTGCTCTCCATGATGAGGAGGGAGTAGTTCACCCTCGGGGCTGAGGGTATGTACCAGTAGCTATGTATTTGATCTCTCTCTCTCTCGTGTGCTTGAGGTGATACGATCTTGATGTATTGCGAGCTTTGCTATTATAGTTGGATCTTATGATGTTTCTCCCCCTCTACTCTCTTGTAATGGATTGAGTGTCCCCTTTGAAGTTATCTTATCGGATTGAGTCTTTTAATGATTTGAGAACACTTGATGTATGTCTTGCGTGGGATACCCGTGGTGACAATGGGGTATTCTATTGATCCACTTGATGTATGTTTTGGTGATCAACTTCTGGGTTCCGCCCATGAACCTATGCATAGGGGTTGGCACACGTTTTCGTCTTGATTCTCTGGTAGAAACTTTGGGGCACTCTTTGAGGTTCTATGTGTTGGTTGAATAGATGAATCTGAGATTGTGTGATGCATATCGTATAATCATACCCACGGATACTTGAGGTGACATTGGAGTATCTAGGTGACATTAGGGTTTTGGTTGATGTGTGTCTTAAGGTGTTATTTTACTACGAACTCTAGGGCTGTTTGTGACACTTATAGGAATAGCCCAATGGATTGATCGGAAAGAATAACTTTGAGGTGGTTTCGTACCCTACCATAATCTCTTCGTTTCTTCTCTGCTATTAGTGACTTTGGAGTGACTCTTTGTTGCATGTTGAGGGATAGTTATATGATCCAATTATGTTATTATTGTTGAGAGAACTTGCACTAGTGAAAGTATGAACCCTAGGCCTTGTTTCAACGCATTGCTATACCGTTTGTGCTCACTTTTATCATTATTTACCTTGCTGTTTTTATATTTTCAGATTACAAATACTCATATCTATCATCCATATTGCACTTGTATCACCATCTCTTCGCCGAACTAGTGCACCTATACAATTTACCATTGTATTGGGTGTGTTGGGGACACAAGAGTCTCTTTGTTATTTGGTTGCAGGGTTGTTTGAGAGAGACCAGCTTCAACCTACGCCTCCCACGGATTGATAAACCTTAGTTCATCCACTTGAGGGAAATTTGCTACTGTCCTACAAACCTCTGCACTTGGAGGCCCAACAACGTCTACAAGAAGAAGGTTGCGTAGTAGACATCAAGCTCTTTTCTGGCGCCGTTGCCGGGGAGGTTAGTGCTTGAAGGTATATCTTTAGATCTTGCAATCGAATCTTTTTGTTTCTTATTTTAGCACTAGTTTAGTTTATAAAAGAAAACTATAAAAAAATGGAATTGAGTTTACCTCATACGCTTCATCTTTTTAATATCTTTCGTGAGTATGATGGAAAGGAAAATTGTGCCAAAGTGTTAGAAGAAGAATGCATTAAAATGTTTGGCACTAAATCTTTGAATAATGAGCATGATTGCAATGTTGTTAGTATTAACTCTTTGAATATCTATAGTACTAATGATGATTGCACTAGTTATGATGAAAATGTCTCCTATAAACATGTCAATTTTTGTGGAGTGCATTGGGTTTGCAAGTACACACCAAATAGGGCAGATAGATATTGCAAGAGGCATAAGCATTTAGAAACTAAATTGTTGCAAGAAAGGCTAGATGTTTGTGCTGAAAATTTAAATTTTCTTGGCCATACTTGTGAACTTTGCAATGAACGGGGTCATTTAACTATCCGATGCAAATTGTTTCATGATCTAATCGTGTCCAAAAATTGTGATGACTTGATTTCCCTTGCACATTATAATGAACTTAGTATGCTTATGGGTTACGAAGAAATGAAATGTATAACTAAGCATCATCTAGAATTTGCCCGTTATAAACTTCTTGATTTTCATCTAGAGGAAATTTATGTGTATTGTGCGGTGAATTGCATTGAAAATCATTATATGGCCAATTACATAAACATAAGAAAACAAATAGAAGATGAAGAGAATACTAACGAAAGGGAAGAGACTTCCCAATATTCTCCTATTATTTCTTATCATGAATCAGGTAACGAGGAGGAGCCTTCTATTCAACCAATCTCATTAATAAGGAGCTCCAAAAAGAGGATTGAACCCACACACGATGTGGTGAAGAAGAAGAAAAGAAAAAGGAAGAGAGGTAAAAAGATATCTCTCCCAAATAATGTTGCTCCTATTATTGTTGTGCCTCATGAAAATGAATCAAAAATAATTGTGGAAGATGATGCACTTGATGATGATCTCGTTATGCCTATTGCTTGTTTTGATGATTATGATTGAGAAGATAGTGATACTTCTTATGATCTTGAAAATCTTTTTGGCATTTGCTTGGAAGAATATGATAATTGCTATACTATTGGTGCTATCCATACTATTAATGATGAGAGTGATTATGCTTATGATATAAAAAGGCCCAAGCTTGGGGATGCTATGTTTGAAGAAGATGATGTTTCTGAGAATATATTTGCTGCAATTAATGTTTGTCCCAAGCTTGGGGATGCTACGTTTAATGAAGATGATATTTTTAGCCTCCCAAGTTTCGATATGCAAAGTTGTTATGATAATAGCATGCCTTCTACCTATGATGATTATATTGATGAAAGTGGGTTTGGAAGAGTGTCAACTTTAGGAAGTAATGACCCCACTATTTTGGAGGATGTTGAATCTTATAATATTTATGAAAGTGGATTTGGAGAGGTCATGACTTTATTTAGTGATGAATCCACTATTTCGGAAGAGGTTTCAATTGATTATGATGAGAACAAAGTTGCTACTTATGATGATTACTGTGATGAAACTTATGCTATAAAAAGTAGTGATGATTATATTTATAAAACTTGTCATGATTATGATTACCCTTTTTCTGAACATTACTCTTTTAATGTGGAAACAATTTATAGTATTCAGGTCTCTTATGATACTCCCACTATTCCGAATGAGAAGAATTTTGCTTATGTGGAGAGTAGTAAAATTTCTATGCAAGTAGATCATGAAAAGAATTCTTTAGGTGCTGGTTATATGAATTCATTCATGATGCTACTGAAAATTATTGTGAGAGAGGATCATATGCTTCTACATATTGCAATAATATCAAGTTTCCTCTCTATGTGCTTAAAGTTTTGAAGTTATGCTTGTTTTGCCTTCCTATGCAAGCTGATTCTTGTTCCCATAAGTTTTTTGATCACAAAATCCCTATGCATAGGAAGTGGGTTAGACTTAAATGTGCTAGTCATATTCTTCATGATGCTCTCTTTATGTTTCAATTCTTATCTTTTATGTCAGCATCATTGAAATCATCATGCCTAGCTAGGGGCGTTAAACGTTAGCGCTTGTTGGGAGGCAACCCAATTTTATTTTAGTTTCTTGCTTTTTGGTTCTGTTTAGTAATAAATAATACATCTAGCTTCTGTTTAGATGTGGTTTTGTGTTTTAATTAGTGTTTGTGCCAAGTAGAACCTTTGGGAAGACTCGGGTGAAGTCTTTATGATCATGCTGTAAAAAACAGAAACTTTAGCGCTCACGAGATTTGCTCAACTTTTTACTGGAGAGTGCTATTTAGTTGATTCTTTTTGAAGATTATTACTAGACAAATTCCTCAGGTCCACCAATTTATTTTAGAATTTTTGGAGTTCCATAAGTATACGTTTGATACAGATTACTACAGACTGTTCTGTTTTTGACAGATTCTGTTTTCATTATGTTGCTTGCTTATTTTGATGAATCTATGGCTAGTAAAATAGTTTATAAACCATAGAGAAGTTGGAATACAGTAGGTTTAACACCAATATAAATAAAGAATGAGTTCATTACAGTACCTTGAAGTGGTGTTTTGTTTTCTTTCGCTAACGGAGCTCACGAGATTTTCTGTTAAGTTTTGTGTTGTGAAGTTTTCAAGTTTTGGGTAAAGATTCGATGGACTACGAAATAAGGAGTGGCAAGAGCCTAAGCTTGGGGATGCCCAAGGCACCCCAAGGTAATATTCAAGGATAACCAAGAGCCTAAGCTTGGGGATGCCCCGGATGGCATCCCCTCCTTCGTCTTCGTTCATCGGTAACTTTACTTGGAGCTATATTTTTATTCACCACATGATATGTGTTTTGCTTGGAGCGTCATTTTATTTTGTTTGTATTTGCTTGCTGTTATTTAGAATAATGTTTTGTATCTCTAGTTTCAATAAAAAAATCAAGGATAGCTTTTACTATGCTTATTTTGCAAGTATACATGTTGCTGTTTCAAAACAGAAAGTTTACCGCTGTTGCAAAAATTCCCTAGAAAAGTCAGAATGTGATAGAATGTTGAAACTTTTTGCATAATAAGCTCTGATAAATTTTCTACAGTGTGGTAGAATTTCATAATGTTTGGAGTTAAGGAAGTATGATGAATCTTACATTCTTTACAGACTGTACTGTTTTGGCAGATTGCTGTTATGTTTGCATTGTTTGCATATGTTTGCTTGCTTAATGATTCTATTTGAGGATAGGAGTATTAAATATGCAAAGCCATTTAGTATGAAATGTTGAATAATAATTTTTTGTGATTTGCTACAGTAGAGAATGATAAGGTTTTTGCATTGGTTTATACTAACTTATCTCACGAGTTCTTGTTGACTTTGGTGTGGATGAAGCTTTTGAGATTTAGGAAACCGTGATATAAAAGGAATTAAGGAGACGAACAAGTTTGAGCTTGGGGATGCCCAAGGCACCCCAAGATAATATTTCAAGAAGTCTCAAGCATCTAAGCTTGGGGATGCCCCGGTAGGCATCCCACCTTTCTTTTTCAACAATTATCGGTTAGTATCGGTTGAGCCTAAGTTTTTGCTTCTACACATGATGAGTGCTATCCTTGAAATGTCGTTTTATTTTGTTTTGCTTGCTGTTTGAATAATATCCCAATATCTGAAATTCTTAAATGAGAGAGAGTCTTCACATAGCTACATAATTATTTAACTACTCATTGGTCTTCACTTATATCTTTTTGGAGTAGTTTGTCATTTACTCGTGTGCTTCACTTATATCCTATGAGTAAATGGTTGAATGATTTGAATGTCATAAATCTGAAATTATATATGTTTGATATGCCTTTCCCATGGGGAGTAATGCCTTCACATATAAGAAGTAGAGGTGGTAAATTTTTTGAAGGTTGGCAAACATTGTATTGTTCACTTGAACAATTCATGAAAGAATATTGAAGGAAGAGAGATTTCACATATAAATATACTATCTTGGACATCTTGTATGATTGTGAGCACCATTAAGTATTTTCAAACCTGAGCAAATTAGTTGAAGTTGGACAAGGAAGACAACATAATGAGTTATGCTTGCGTATATTTGTATAGAAGTTATATTGTTATGGATCCTCTAACATGTGGTGCTTGCTATTTAGAATCCTTTGCTAGCCAAAATATCTGTACTAAGCGGGAATATTGCTTGTGCATCCAAAATCCTTGAACCAAGTTCCTTCCATGAGTGTCCACCATATCTACCTATATGCGGTATTTACCTGCCGTTCCAAGTAAATTTGCATGTGCCAAACTCTAAACTTTCAATTAATAATCTGTTTTGTATGCCCGAACGCTCATGTAGCGACTAGGGGCTGTCAGTATCTTCCATGCTAGGTGGGTTATTCTCACGATGAGTGGACTCTGCTCATCATTCACGAGAAAATGGCTGGTAACTGGGATGCCCAGTCCTATGATCAAAAGATCAAAAACAAATTCGCAAATAATTTAAACAAACTCCCCCAGGATTGTTGAAAGTTGGACGGCACCCGCTGTTTCGGACAAGCCGTGGAGTGTGATTGTTGGTGGAGGCGGAGTAAAATCTTTACCTTTCTGTTTGGGAACCGCCTATAATGTATCTAGTATGGAAAATATTGGGAACTCTTGGTCGTTATGTTGACAATGAAAGCATACCTCTCAAAATTATTTTCATCTCTGTTTTAGCTTTGAGCTCTGGCACCTCTGCAAATCCCTGCTTCCCTCTGCGAAGGGTCTATCTTTTACTTTTATGCAAGAGTCAGTAGTATTCCTTCTCATTCGAACCTACTCTTTAGTTGGCAAGCATCATGTGATGGAAAGATCTAGGCATATATGGCCATTCAAATATATTTGAGCATGAATTATTGCTGTTGACATTACCCCTGAGGTAAAAGGCTGGGAGGCGAAACATTAAGCCCCTATCTTTCTCTGTGTTCGATGAATACTATTTGTTCTAAAAATATTCTTTGAGTGGTAGCAATCATGGAAGACTAAATGATAGTTGAGTATGTGAAGTTTGCTGAATCAAAGCTCTGACATAGACTCTTCCTGAAAATAAGATGAATTGTAATTGTTTGATGACTAATAACACGGTTTGTTAGTTTTCAAGAAAGTTTATGTTCTATACTTTAACATGTGAATAGTTTGTTACTTGATCATGCAAAGTTTTATGATATGAGCTACTGTTATGACATATAATGATGCTAGAAAAGGTGATTGAAATTATCATTGATCAAACTTGTGCACCTGCTAGCATTCACACTTCATAAATTCTTTCTTTTATCATTTACCTACTCGAGGACGAGCAGGAATTAAGCTTGGGGATGCTGATACATCTCCAACGTATCTATAATTTATGAAGTATTCATGCTATTATATTATCCATCTTAGATGTTTAATGGGCTTTACTAAGCACTTTTATATGATTTTTGGGACTAACCTATTAACCCAGAGCCCAGTGCCAGTTCTTGTTTTTTCCCTTGTTTCAGTGTTTCGAAGAAAAGGAATATCAAATGGAGTCCAAACGGAATGAAACCTTCGGGAGAGTTATTTTTGGAAAGAAAGCAATCCGGGAGACTTGGAATGCACGTCAGGGGATCAACGAGGAAGGCACGAGGCAGGGGGGCACGCCCACCCCCCTAGGCGCGCCCTCCACCCTCGTGGGCCCCTCGTGGCTCCCTTGACGTATTTCTTCCTCCTATATATACCAATATACCCTAAAACCATCGGGGAACAGAAGAGATCAGGAGTTCCGCCGCCGCAAGCCTCTGTAGCCACCAAAAACCAATCGGGACCCTGTTCCGGCACCCTGCCGAAGGGGGGAACCCCCACCGGTGGTCATCTTCATCATTCCGGCGCTCTCCATGACGAGGAGGGAGTAGTTCACCCTCGGGGCTGAGGGTATGTACCACTAGCTATGTGTTTGATCTCTCTCTCTCGTGTTCTTGAGGTGATACGATCTTGATGTATCGCGAGCTTTGCTATTATAGTTGGATCTTATGATGCTTCTCCCCCTCTACTCTCTTGTAATGGATTGAGTTTCCCCTTTGAAGTTATCTTATCGGATTGAGTCTTTTAATGATTTGAGAACACTTGATGTATGTCTTGCGTGGGATACCCGAGGTGACAATGGGGTATTCTATTGATCCACTTGATGTATGTTCTGGTGATCAACTTGCGGGTTCCGCCCATGAACCTATGCATAGGGGTTGGCACACGTTTTCGTCTTGATTCTCCGGTAGAAACTTTGGGGCACTCTTTGAGGTTCTATGTGTTGGTTGAATAGATGAATCTGAGATTGTGTGATGCATATCGTATAATCATACCCACGGATACTTGAGGTGACATTGGAGTATCTAGGTGACATTAGGGTTTTGGTTGATGTGTGTCTTAAGGTGTTATTTTACTACGAACTATAGGGCTGTTTGTGACACTTATAGGAATAGCCCAATGGATTGATCGGAAAGAATAACTTTGAGGCGGTTTCGTACCCTACCATAATCTCTTCGTTTGTTCTCCGCTATTAGTGACTTTGGAGTGACTCTTTGTTGCATGTTGAGGGATAGTTATATGATCCAATTATGTTATTATTGTTGAGAGAACTTGCACTAGTGAAAGTATGAACCCTAGGCCTTGTTTCAACGCATTGCAATACCGTTCGTGCTCACTTTTATCATTAGTTACCTTGCTGTTTTTATATTTTCAGATTACAAATACTCATATCTATCATCCATATTGCACTTGTATCACCATCTCTTCGCCGAACTAGCGCACCTATACAATTTACCATTGTATTGGGTGTGTTGGGGACACAAGAAACTCTTTGTTATTTGGTTGCAGGGTTGTTTGAGAGAGACCATCTTCAACCTACGCCTCCCACGGATTGATAAACCTTAGGTCAACCACTTGAGGGAAATTTGCTACTGTCCTACAAACCTCTGCACTTGGAGGCCCAACAACGTCTACAAGAAGAAGGTTGCGCAGATTAGCTTAAGTGTGCGGCCACTGCTGGCGTTCTCCCGATGCTTTTTTCGCCCGTCATCAGCAACGTACAAGTCACCAAGACCCTCATCGACGGCGGCACAGGACCCAACGTCCTGTCCGTCGACACGTTCGCCAACCTTCAAGTGCCCTTCAACGAGCTTCAGCCTACCAATCCTTTCTCAGGAGTGACCGACGGTTCCACCACACCGATAGGGCAGGTCCGCCTCCCTGTCACCTTCGGAGAACGCAACAACTACCGCACCAAGCTCATCGACTTTGAGGTCGCATACATCCGTCTGCCATACAATGCCATCCTCGGGTATCCAGCCCTGGCCAAGTTCATGGCGGTGACGCACCACGGCTACAACGTCCTCAAGATGCCAGGGAGCGGCGGGATCATCACAGTCCCCTGCGAAGAAAGAGATGGGGTGTGCTCCCTCGAGCGCGCCTTCCAAGCAGCGTCAATCGAAGACCCCGACAACAGCGCAGCTCAATACCCTCCTGAGGTTGTCCCCAAGAAGACGAAGCAGCTACTCCGTGCAGGACCTCAGGAGGGTGGCGTCGCGAAAGGTACCTCGTCAGGATCAGCGCCCGCACCTGGGGCGCCTCCCTCCCTCGCATAGGAAGGCGCGCCGGGCGCCCTCCTTGGGCAGGGCTCGGGGGCTCTCTTATGGAGGGCCTAAGACCTTGCCAACGTCACGAGGGAGGCGCTCGGGCACCACTTGGAGGCGTGCTTCGCGGCACGTCTCCCTAAGGAGGACACAAGGCGAGGAGCGCCCACCGCTCAGGAGTTCATTACCAAGACCACTCAGGAACTGCAAGACGCGAGAGCCATGCGCGGCGACCGCCGCTCGCCGGGCGCAGCTCCCCATCCAGGCAAGGATGCCAGGCTACGCGTCTGCGTCGACATCCCAGGGCTCAATCGGGCTGCGTCTCATGAGCTCTTCTGGCCTTCGCGTGTGGGACGCTGCAAAGGCCCATCGCACAGCTATGTTCGCATGCCTTTTGGCCTGCCGAGCGTGGCGTCCGCCTATCAGCGCAACCTGCGGCCTGTCCTGGCATCTCAGGAGGCCAGACACCACGCCGTCCTGACGGAGATGGAGACGGTCCTCAAGGAACCGCCTGGACCCCCAGAGCCTCCCGAGGCTCAGGGCCCCGGTGGCTCGTGAGGAGCAACCCCTTCACCGCGTACCTTCAGCTGCCCCAACATCCCTTCATCAACAGAACCAGGTGACATTTTCCAAGTTTATTTAGCTGGGAGCGCCTTCAGGGTTGCATCATTCCCAGGCCGTGTGGGTCCGTCCCTGTGGCATGTATCCCTTTTTATGTCTTTAGCCTACCTTGTTGGGGGCGCCCCTCGGGCTGCATCATCCCCAAGCCGCTTGGGCCTGGCCCAGTGGCATGTATCTTCCCTACATTTACTTGAGCTAGTTTGCTTTCCATGCTTAATCTATCTATGACTATCACCTACTCGATTGTCACCCACCACGGGAGCTGCTCACGCTGGCACGACGCTTGTGCTCGGGTCTGTCCCTGCAACGTCGACAAACCTGAGCGGTCGAGCTCTAGCTCGCGGCACGCCCCGCGCACGTCACCTCACCAGGCCCTCAGTGCCTCCATCTCCTCGCGGAGCAACCGGTGGCAGACCGACAACCATAATGGCAAGCTGTGTTTCTCCTTGTGCAGGCTTGCAGGAGTCCCCTGAGGATGACGGCAGGCGGCACCGCGAGCTCCCTCTTCTCCCATGCAATCCGCTTGCGCGTTAAAAGGGGGCTCCTGGGCATCGCGACTCAGGAGCTCCTACTGGCTCTCCAGCCCTCACCCCGTGGCCTTGACCACGGCATCGTGACCTGGCATACCAGCGGCGGCTGAGCTCGCTCGAGGACCGGGACCTGAGGACGTAGAGCACAAAGGAGAACGTGGAGAAGAGGGGGAGGCTCGTATGGGCCTGGCCTAGCTATGCTACTGACACCTACGCACGAATCTGGCGCATCGCGATGAATCGATTCCGGACCGTTAAGATAAGTCTCGCGCCCGGGTTGGCTAAAACCGCTAAGGCCTAGGACCCACACTAGCCGTAGCCCTGCTGCGGCAACGTCACCCCCTTTCTTACCTCCCGACGGCTTCTTGAACGTGAAAGGGGACCTCCCGAGCATCGCGCCTCAGGAACTCTTAATGGACCTCGGGCCGCTCACCTCCTGGCCTTTACCACGGCACGCGACCTGGCATACCAGCGACGGCTGCAGCCTTCCTGGGGACCGGGACCTGTCAGCGTAGAGAACCAAGTCGTCGCGAGGATAGAAAGGGGAGACCGAGCTGAAGCAGGACTCGCGCCCGCGCAAGTTCATAATAAGGATAATATCGACAAAAGACATTATAGACCCTTTACACGCCCCCACGGGGTATCTCTCGATTCTTCGCAGGAAACAAGGGAAAAGCTTCAAGGAGTCCTAACTACGCGTGCCCCTGCAGCCGACGCCATCATCAACAGTGGGCCACCAGAGGCCGGCGCCAACCTCATCCAGATCAGCGGCGGCGGCGGCCGGACGCTGCGGCTCTGCTTTGGGCTTGGCAAGAGCTTGGGGGCACGTAGCTATCGTCGCTCGTCTCCGGAGTCTCGTAGAGCTCGGGAGAATCGCTGGACTCCCAAGCGTCGCTACGGCTTCCAGAGGAGCCGCTGGCGACGCGGAGAGCAGGCCTTGCTCCTGGTGCGGCGTCAACCCGATGACCCCTCCCGGAGCAACACTCCAGGCGGCGGCCCTCTGCGTCAAAGACCTTGAAGAACAGCGTGGAAGCGCCGTCATACTCGAAGTGGATCGCGAGGGTGCCCCCGCACGGCACACTCGGGCGACCTCGCCCCATCCTCGGGTCATGAAGATCTTGCCCGAGGAGACGGCTTCAAACTCCGCTCCAGTCGCCGGCGCGTCGCAGTCGGCGGGCTGCAGCCAAAGCTCGAGGGGCCCCCTCGGAGGCATCTCGGCAGAGAAGAAGGAAGGGAAGCGGATCCAGGTGCTTGGGGGCATCGCCGCCCACAGAACCACCTCGCGCGAAGAGTTTGCGGCATGGACTCCAGGAGCAGCAACGCGCGCCACCGCAGTACGACGACCATGGCCGCGGCGCGCGCGCCGCCGCTCGCCGCTTCTTCCTCCTGAGCCTTCGGCTTGGGCGTACAAGGGCAACGGGTATCCAGGAGGCGGCCGCTCGCACCAGGGCTTCGTCACCTCCGCCCTCACGACCATGTCGCGGCGATGCACCGGCGTCTTCTTCGGCGGAAGCGGCCCGAGCTCGTTGCGGGGAGCCTTTCCTTTCTCCGCGGCGGAAAACCGTCGAATCGGCGCCATTGGTGCCGCTATTAGCACTGGAGCAAAGAAGGAGAAGCAAGCGGAATGGGAAGAGACGGGCAATGGGGGCTCCGCCCCCTCACCAATTATAGCAGGAGAAGGCCAACCTGCGCCCCCCACGATCACAGGTAATGATGGTTTTTCCTTGCATGTCGCAGGGACTTGTCAAGTCGGGCAGTTGCCGAGGCAGCATGGGGAAGCGGAGACGCCCACGTCCAATCAACCGCCACGCGTCGACCAAGGCCGCAGGCTATTGGGGCCCGCGGCGCTCCGCACTTGCCCTTTGGCTTCGCCTCGAAGCCAAGCCCGAGCGTGCCTCGGGCCCGGGGGCTACTGTCGGCGTTCTGGGAATGGGGGTCCCCAGACTTGCTTGCCTGCGGCCCACGGCATGGCTCTGTGAGCGGGCCCGTACAGTCCATCTTCACCAACAAACTTTCAAGACCCTCGCGAGGGGCCAAGCCTCGCAAGGCGGACGACACAAGACCTCCTCGGGAGCGGCCTCACCAGGCTGGCTCGTGAGGGGCGGAGAGATTAAGGCAAGAAAAACCTCGCGAGGTTCTCGTGACGTGAGCCATGACGACCAAGGCCAGGCGGGCGCCAGGCGGGCGCCAGCGCGCACAGTGTCCTTGTTTCCCCTTTGGTGCTAAGGGGGCAAGTGCAGGCGAGGAGTACCGAGGCATCAAGCAAAGGTTTCCCTATCGGTGCAACGAGACCAAGACCAGCAGGACGGCAAGACGGAGGTCACCGTGGAGCCCAAGACGGCGTCACCACCAGAGCCTTTGGCAGGCGAAGACTACTTTTGTCAGGATAAGCTATACTAGCTGTCCCCTTTCAAATTGGCCATTGTGGGATCCCTTCCCGCTCAATATTTGGGAAGAGGACCGGGGCCTCTATAAATAGGACTAGCCACCACAGTAGGAGGGGATCCCATCTTGAGCAATCCTCACACACCCTCAAGTTCACCAATCACACGAACACCTCTCCTCAGGAGGTTGTTCTTCCCTTTGTACTGTTCATCCTCATCCCAAGAGGCAATCCACCACCACCACACTGGAGTAGGGTATTACACCACAACGGTGGCCCGAACTAGTATAAATCTTGTGTTCCTTGTGTTGCGAGTTCGTCGAGCTAGCCTAGAGATCGCGAAGCGTGTGAGGGCATGATCCGCGAGGGAGAGATCTTCGCGTGCACCCCCGAGTTCGAACCTTAAGGGTTTTGCCGGAACCCGAGATCCGACAAAGATATTCCATTCCAACCACAAGAATCTTGATCTCTAGCCTTCCCCAAGTTGCTTTCCACTCAAATCATCTTTCCACCAAATCCAAATCCATGAGAGAGAGTTGAGTGTTGGGGAGACTATCATTTGAAGCACAAGAGCAAGGAGTTCATCATCAACACACCATCCATTACCTTTTTGTAACACCCCAAAAAATTTGACCTTGTTTTATTAATTAAAAATTTGCCAGGAAATTAAAATTTTTATTTTCTGGACTTATCTTTTGATTTCAGAACCCCTCTTCTCTTTAATATTGTGGGTTTTTACCTCTAGTGGAAACTTTCCAAAAATATTATTGGACTTATATACCCTCTCATGAGAACATTTCTGTTATCAGTGGAGTTGTTTGCATAATTATTTCTTCTGAGCTTTATTTCCTTAAAAGGGATTTGTCATGAGTCTCAGAGCTCTATTTGCACTACAACCCTTTCAGAAAATTCTTGAAAATTTTCACCAAAATTTGGGGATGTCATGTGATGTTTCCACATCACTTTTATGCAAAAATATCTTTTGGTTATTGGATATTTTGAGCTCTACATCAACTTTTCAAATCTGGTCCAGTAGGTATTTTGCACCACAACCTATTTAGATATTCCTTTAAAAATTCTCCCAAGTGTTTGGAGATGTCAGTAGATGCATATAATTCAACTTTATGCAAAAAACCCATTGGTGTTCTTTGGAAAAGTTGAGAAAATCATCCTCATCTTCATTCTGGTCCAGTTTGGTGATTTGTACTGCAACCATATTTTATCTTGCTCTTGTTGCCTTGGGACTTATCCTTCTTATTGGCCACTTTACCAAACCCTTAAGTCCAGGAGATTGGACCCATTGTAGTACTTTTAGTCAATGCATTAATAGCCTTTAGTTTCTGCCCAAGATTGACTTTCTCAAAAATTTGCACTAACAAGTTTCTGGACTTGCCAAACTAACCTTGCCACCATCACCTACACCTAGAGAGACTATGATCTGGAGTTTGTGGCCACCCCAAGAGTTGCCTAGATGCCCTTAGCATTTTGTCAAACACCCTGTGTGCATAGCCAGATTTGGCACGATTTTAAGTTTACATGGTGAACTTGATCCCCTGACCTAACCACCATGTCCCTTGATCTCCTTACTAGCTCTAGCATGGTCCTGTTAATTGCCAACCTCGCTCAAGCACTCTAGCCCACCCTGGCATTCTGTCGAGCATGTAGCGTGCGTGCTCTGGCGCGCCCAGAGCGCACGTTTTGCACGCGCGCGCACCGAGTCGCCACGTCCCTCTGCCGTCGCCTCGCGCTCGTTCTGGCCCTTCCCTACACGCAGCAAGCACGCCCGCCCCTTCCCTCGCCGCCGAGCCGCCCTGGAGCCCCACAGTGCCACCGTCAGGTTGGCCACGGCGGCTAGCGGCCGCCCACAGCAGGCTCTGCCATGGACGGCGCCGCCCAAGCCACCCGCGCGCGCCAGCTGCCCCCTGGAACAGCCCGAGCTCATCCACAAGCTCGTCGGCACGCGCTCGTCGCCGCCACGTCGTCCTGCAGCTACAGAACGGCGGTCGCCGGCGTTCTTATCCACGACCGCCGCGGGAACCGACTTTGACCCCTATAAATAGGAGCTTCCGAGCCCGTCCCTGCACTCAGGCAACCTCCTTGCACCCCAGCAGTGCCCCCACGGCCAGCAAGCGACGGTGGGAAGCTTTCTTCCCCGTCTCCGGCCAGTTCGGCCGCCGCCACGCTCCGGTTCAATTCGTCGTAGTCATAGCCTTCCCCGCCCATCTAGTGCCACCATCCTCCTCCCCTCGACCTCACAGAGCCGCCCAGCCTCTCAAACGCGACCAAGAACCACCATAGCTCGAAACCCCAAACCCTCCCGAGACGCCGTCCGCCGCAAAGCTCGCCGCCGGTGAATCCCTTCGTCCCCGCCACCCTCTCGACCACCGGGAGGACCGCCCTGGACTGGCGGATCCATCCCCGCCCTCGGATGCCATCGAGGAGCACCGTTCGCCGGCGAGGAACGCCGGAGCCCCCGCCTCGGCTCGGACAGAGAAGGAAGAAGGCGGGGGACTAGTCAAACCTGACCAGTGGGCCCGCTGGACCCACTGTCAGTGACCCAGCCCCGCCACCACGTGTTTAAGAGGACGCGTAAACCCCTGAAGTACGTCTCCTTTGCTTCGAAAACGTACTTTCCCCCGAAACGTTTTCTTTTTCTGTTTTTATTGAAAACAGAACTTTCACTTGCTATATCTTTTTAAATTTAACTCCAAATGAGTTGATTCCTTTTCCTACCTTTCTCAAATTCTGTCTAGTTTATTTTAGTATTTATTTGAAATTTTCCAAACAACTTTTTTTGAACTGTTTTGAAACTATGTGTTAATTTGAATATTTTCAAAAATAGGATTTTTGGAGAGAGGAGAAAACTTTCAAAAGTTTTGGAATGCACCCTGCCTCTCCACAACTTGAAGGCAAGAATTCTGAACCCTGGCATGATATTTTTGAGTGTTGTTTGAATACGGTTACAACACCACCTTGACATGGAGCATTCGTTATTTTATGTGACGATACAATCATACGCATGAGTGCATAATGGAGATTCGTTGCTGTTAGAAATGGATAGGCTGGTGATAGCAATCATCCTCGTATGCTTTTCATGCATACCGGAAGGAAGCCGGGAAAGTCTCTGTCTTGGGTAGACACGAGCTTGTCCCTAGTTCCTCATCGAGACGAGTGTGTCCGGTATGGCATGAGGAGGTATGATGAGTGGTGATTCTGTCTGTTAGTGGAAATATATTTGTTATGCTAATCATTCAGGGAATACTTGAACCTCCTGAGTCGGCCGTAGATCGAGTCTTGTTCCAGTAAACCCCCCCTACTTGTTTCGTACTACCACTTGTCCCTGCCGCAGGTAGGGTACGGTTCAGTAAGTTGTCAACCCCTTCCAAGCACACACCGTACAGAGAGGCCATGGTGGAAGATACCGGCTGCATCCGGTAGGCATGCCACCTGGTCCGGGGGCATGGGTGTTTCCGGTTGGGACCGAGAGGGGGGCACCCCTTAGAGCGCGCGATATAAATTTGATCCCATGCTACGTCAAGGTTGTAGCCTCCCCACTTAGAGTTTTGCTTGATAGGTGTCGTGGGTGATTCCAGACGCCGGTAAGTTAAGCTGGTGTGTGCGGTCAGGTTTGTTTTCAATTAAAAGACCGTAGACGGAATTAGTCCCGATGGACTAAAGAAATCCGTTACTCGTGGGTAAAGAGTACACCCTCTGCAGAGGTTAAAACTATTCGAATAGTCGTGTCCATGGGTAAGGACTACAGTCTGAGATGGGTCTAGTGTCGGTCTTAGTGTCGGTCTTCGAAGGAGAAAAACTGTTAAACCAGAACTTGGATCATGACTTGCAACTTGTGATGATTAGGGTTATTATTATTATTATGGACTAACCATTTACATTATTTGAATTATTGAGTATCCTTGGGACGGTTCTACCTCCTGGATATTCACTGTGATTATTCTTATATAAGCCCTTTATGTGGTGTTGCTCAGACGCCCGACTGCGGCATGCTTGTTATTTATGTATTCTATAAGCCCTTTATGTGGTGTCGTATAGACGCCCGACTGTGGCATGCTTGTTATTTCTTTTATGTATAAGCCCTTTATGTGGTGCCGCTCAGACGCCCGACTGAGGCATGAATTATCTTATTGTCCTTTCGAGGCGTCGCTTCAGACACTCGATCGGTGCATGTTATTTCTACTCCCGTATTGCATATACATATTCTACCTGCTTGCGTGCATCATGGAATTTTATTTCGTGACGGACGTTGTGATCATGGAATATTTCGGAGCATGATTATCCCTTGTTATATTATACCCGTGTTCATAATGTTTGCGAGTACATTCCAAAGTACTCACAGGCTTGTCCCTGGCTATTGTCTTGGCCAGATTTTTGCTTGGAGAGGAGCATTACGATGACAGCCCCTGAACCTACGCAATGGAGATAGCAGCCTCGCGAAGATAGGAGTTATCCTGGTCAGCTGTTCCTGCGGGAAATGGAGTCCCATAGACGCAGATGAACCACAAACCGCTTCCGCCATCAACCACTAGAAACCAAGTGTTGTACTCATAGGCCACAATGGTCTTGTACTACATATTTTGTACTTTGCTTGGAATTTTTGTATCAAGGTTGTGCCTCATCAGTTAACAGTAATCCTGGGGCTGGTGAGCACAAGGGCCATTTTTTGGAAAATTAATACCCCGAAAATCCGGTCCTGACACTTTTGGAGAGTGGTGTCTCCTAGATTGGTAAGGTGTCACTTGGGAGCCTCCGTCGAGATTGTGGAGTTAAACCAAGGAGTTTGTATGGGCAAGGAGATCACCTACTTCGTGAAGATCTACCCTAGTGAGGCAAGTCCTTCATGGGCGATGGCCATGGTGGGATAGACAAGGTTGCTTCTTCGTGGATCCTTCGTGGGTGGAGCCCTCCGTGGATTCGCGTAGCCGTTACCCTTCGTGGGTTGAAGTCTCCATCAACGTGGATGTACGATAGCACCACCTATTGGAACCACGCCAAAAATCTCCGTGTCTACATTGTGTTTGCTCCCTCCAAACTCCTCCCTTTACCTTCATATGCAAATGTTTTACATTCCGCTGCTATACTCTTAGGCTTGCATGTGTAGACTCCTTGACTTGTGCTAAGTTGCTAAAATCTACCAAGATTTAAAATTGGGAAAAGGATAGATTTTTATTTGGTCAAGTAGTCTAATCACCCCCCCTCTAGACATACTTTCGATCCTAGAACATGCTTATGCATGCATGCAGCTTGTCGGGGGGGCCCCAGTGCTTCATTCATTTCTTTGTTGCTTAGGGTCTGCGCTTGGCTTTGTACAAGGGGTTACATGCAACTGAGGCAAGGCCTGTACAAAAGGGTGGCTGCCGAGCAGGGCCCGAAAGCCACACCTTATGGGGTAGAACTTGCGGAGATGCTCAATATTCCATGTGTTTTGCAATTGAATGCCATCTCCGGTCTCCAGACAGACTACGCCAGGTCTGGTGACTCGTATTTCCCGGTAAGGGCCTTCCCACTTTGTCGTCAACTTGTTTGTACCCTTGGCGGACTGAACGCGCCTAAGGACAAGGTCGCCTTCCTCAAAACACCAGGCATGAACCCCACGGCTGTGATAGCGATGCAGGGCTCGCTGGTAGCATGCAACATGTGTAGCAGCCCGGAGACGGTTCTCCTCGAGAAGCACAGCGTCGTCACGCCGGTGCTGTTCCTGCGCTACTTCATCGTAGGAAAGCACTCGAGGTGACCCGTAAATGAGTTCCGTGGGGATAACTGCTTCTGCCCCATAGACTAGGGAGAAGGGAGTCTGCCCGGTGCTCGATTTGGTGTCGTTCTAAGGGACCAAAGAACCACCGGCAGCTCGTCGATCCAACGCCTGTCGCACTTCTGCAGCTTATCAAATGTTCTTGTCTTGAGTCCTCGCAACACTTCAGCGTTCACCCTCTCAGCTTGCCCATTGCTTCTGGGATGTGCAACTGAGGCAAATGAGATCTTGCTTCTGAGGGCATGAACATATTGGATGAAGGCTCGGCTCATGAATTGGGTGTCGTTGTCAGTGATGGTCCGGGCAGGGACCCCGAAGCGGCACACCAATCCTTTCAAGAACTTGATAGCTGACTGAGCAGTCACCTTCCTCATGACTTCTACTTCCGGCCACTATGTAAACTTCTCGATTGCAATGAACAATAATTCAAAGGCCCCGGCAGCTCGGGGGAAAGGGGCGAGGATGTCGATCCCCTAGAACGAAAACGGCCATGACAAAGGGATTGTCTGAAGAGCTTGGGCAGGCAGATGTATATTCTTGGAATGTAACTGGCATGCTTCACACTTGGTGACTAGCTCGACTGCATCTTGGAGGGTTGTGGGCCAATAGAATCCTTGCCGGAATGCTTTCCCAACCAAAGCCCTTGATCCAATGTGGGAGCCGCACATGCCTTTGTGTATTTATGCCAGCTGTTCATTTCCTTCTTCCCGGCAAATGCACTTCAATTTCACACCATTGGGCCTTCTTCTGTATAGTGTCTCATCAACAAACTGATACATACTAGCCCTCCGGGCTACTCTTTCAGCTTCTTCTTGCTCTTCGGGAAGTTCTCCGGTTTGGAGGAAATGAACTATGTGCCGTGCCCAAGTTGGAGCCTGGGGCTTGGCAACAAGGACTAGCGGCACCTCCTCCCTCGTGGGAGTGCACCCCTCGACCACGAGAACCGGTGGCCTGGTGGGAGGGGGTAGCTCAGCAGCTGAAGGGGTGTTGTTCCCGCCAAGCTCTCTGCCGGGAGCCTCGGGAGGCTCTACCTGGAGAGGCTTGCCGGAGTCCAGTTTCATCCTCTTCCGGGCCATTGTTGCCGGGGATACAGAGGGCTGAGTAAGATGGAGAACAAAAGTTCCTGGTTCCACAGGAAGCTTCTACGCAGCGCACTTTGACAGATGATCAGCAATGATGTTTGCCGCATGGGGTACGTGCTCTGTTTGCAATCCTTCAAAGCGCTTCTCTAGGCTTCTCACTTCCTCAATGTATGCCTCCATCGATGGACTTTGGTAATCCTTGTTGACTTGTCTCACCACAAGATGTGAATCTCTTCGAATGATCAGCTTCTTGATCCCCAATTCTGTGGCAATTCTGAGACCGGTAAGGAGCCCCTCATACTCTGTTGTATTGTTGGTGGCCTCCTCCCGGGGAAAATGCATTTGGACGACGTACTTCAGGTGCTCTCCAGTGGGAGCAATGAGAAGCATGCCAGCCCCTGCACCTTGTAGGGGGAAGGCACCATCGAAATATATGATCCATTCTTGGGGTGATTCCTTGTTGGGGATAACTTTCTCCAGTACCTCTTCATCAGGGGTTGGCATCCATTTTGCAGTAAATTCTGCCAATGCCCTGCTCCGAATTGTTGATGTGCTCTCAAACTTCAGGCTAAAGATGGATAACTCCAATTCCCACACCACTATTCTGCCGGTAGCCTCAGGGTTTCGGAGTATCCTTTGCAAAGGAAAGAGGGTGACAACCGTGATCTCGTGGGCTTGAAAGTAGTGGCGCGGTTTCCTTAAGGGCATGACTAGGCCAAAAATCAATTTTTACATACCAGAATACCTGGATCTAGCCCCCTGCAATAGGGGTTGATGAAGTATACTGGGCGCTACACCACTTTCTTCCTTTCCGCGTCCTTGGGGTTGCCTCTGCTGACGTGCTCTTCTTTGTCTTGATCCACATCTGGCCTTGCCGGGCTATGCTTGTCGGATCTCGGGTTCCGGCAAAACCCTTAAGGTTCGAACACTGGGGTGCGCACAAAGATCTTCCCCTCCTACCGATCCACGCCCTAGCTCACTAAGATCTCGCGGACGAACTCGACGAACTCGCAACACAAAAAGACACGAGATTTATACTGGTTCGGGCCACCGTTGTGGTGTAATACCCTACTCCAGTGTGTGTGGTGGTGGATTGCCTCTTGGGCTGATGATGAGCAGTACAAGGGGAAGAACAACCTCCTGAGGTTGAGGTGTTCTTTTGCTTGGTGAACTTGTGTGGGTCTGGATCCGATCAGTTCAACCTGCCTCTACTGTGGTGGCTAGCTCTACTTATATAGGCTCTGGTCCTCTCCCCAAATATTGAGTGGGAAGGGAGCCAACAATGGCGGCCAATTTGAAAGGGGACAGCGAGTACAAGCTATCCTGACAAAAGCGGTCTTCGCCTGCGAAAGGCTCTGGTGATGACGCCGTCTTGGGCTCCATGGTGACCTCCGTCCTGTTGGCCTGCTGGTCTTGGTCTCGTTGCATGGTTATGGAAACCTTTGCTTGATGCCTCGGTACTCTGCGCCTGCGCTTGCCTCCTTAGCACCAAAGAGGAAACAAGGACGCTGCGCGCGTTGGCGCCCGCCTGGTGTCGATCGTCATGGCTCACGTCACGAGAGCCTTGCGAGGTTTGCCCCGCCTTGATATCTCCGATCCTCATGAGGTAGCCTGGAGAGGCCGCTCCTGAGAAGGTCTTGCGTCCTCTGCCTCGCGAGGCTTGGCCCCTCGTGAGGGTCTTGGATGCCTTGTTGACGAAGGTGGGCCGTACAGGCCTGCTAGCAAAGCCACGCCGTGGGCTGCAGGCAGGCAAGTCTGGGGACCCCCATTCCCAGAACGCCGACAGTAGCCCCCGGGCCCAAGGCACGCTCGGACTTGGCTTCGAGGCAAAGCCAAGGGTCAAGTACGGAGCGCCGCGGGCCCCAATAGCCTACGGCCTCGGTTGACGCGTGGCGGTTGATTGGTTGTGGGCGTCTCCGCTTCCCCACCACTACAAAAAAAAGACACATCCGTGACATTTTGGGCCGAACGAAAAAAATTTGTGTCATACATATGACACTTCTATGACGATAATTGTGACAAAAACCGGTATCATCATAGATGTGGTGGGCTCCTACTTCTATGAAAAAAAATCATGACAGAAAATGGGCTTTTCGTCCTGGGCGGGCCGGAGACGCAGCTGCATGACATTCTTTGGGCCGTCCATGACGGAAAAAACCGTGGTAGAAGCGAGGGCGAGGAAAATTTCGTGGAGTTCCCGGTTACGGTGGGTGGTCGGGGGCCGAGCGATGCGCGTTTTTCTCGTACACGTACGCGCGTGTGTGCGAGGCGTTGGCTCTAACTGAACCCGAGCGAGGCGTTGGGCTCTAACTGAACCCGAGTGATTGCACTGCAGGCTACGCGTTACTGAACCCGAGCGATCGATCGATGGCTGTTAACTGAACCCGATTGAGCGATTCCTTCGCTACTGCTGCTAACTGAAGCCGATCGATGCTGCCTCTGGATGAACAGTGAGCGTTCCTGGGGGGTTTGGATGAACAGTTCCCGGTGGGGGTGGATGAACAGGACCCCGTGGTGTTGCCTCTGGATGAACAGGACCCCGATCGATCGAGCTGTTTGGGGCTGGATGAACAGGACCCGTGGAGGGCAGGATGAATAGGACCACCCCGTGGAGGGCAGAATGAATAGTAGACGGTGGAGGGCTAGATGAACAGTAGCCCATGGAGGGGTGGTTGAACAGCAGCCCGTGGAGAGGGCTGGTTGAACAGTAGCCGGTGGAGTAGCGCGTGGTGGAGGCTGGATGAACAGGAGCCCGTGGATGAACAGTCGTAGGTGGAGGCTGGAGGAGGTCGACGGTGGATGAACAGTAGCCCGTGGAGGCGGGAGGGGGTCGACGGTGGAGATGAACAGTGTCCCGTGGAGTCCCGTTTTGCGGTACGCCACACCCCTCCTGATGAACAGGACCCCCGTTTCGACCGTAGCGCTCCAACACAAGTCCGTTTCCTCCGTTTTGCGGTACGCCACACCCCTCCCGATCAACAGGACCCACGTTTCGACCGTAGGAGGTCCGTTTCCTCCGGTTTGCGGTACGTCAGACCCCTCCCGATGAACAGGATCCCGTTTCAAACGTGGCCGGTCGAACACAAGGCTGTTTCCTCCGTTCTGCGGTACGCCAGGCCTCGTTTCCATCGGCTGTTCCGTCCAAGCCCTCCCGATGAACACGACGACGCATTCCGTTCCGACCCAGCCGGTTGGCTCCCCATGAACACGACGACGACGATGTTTCTCCGTTCCAACCCAGCCATGTACATGAGCCCTGGCCGTACGTATGCGCGAGTAGGCGTTCGAGACCCTACTGTGACCCTTCTCGCTGTCTTCGCCTTTATTGTGCGAAGCCATGGTGGGCATCGCTCCCTCGGTGGCTGTTGAGGATATAGACCTTAGAGTCACCCGCCAGGAGGGGCCGGGTTACTCATATGGTCGTTGCCAGAAGCCCGGAGCCAAGCTGGAAGACGATGGGCCAGAGATGGGCTTAAGACCCGGATATGGCTTAAAGCCCGTAGTTACAATCATTACTATGGTAGAACTTGTAGTGTAAGGCAAGAATAGTTGAGAGTCCGAGCCGGACACTTTATGAGCCGGCCGGGACTCTGAGAGCTGCTGGGCGTCAGCCTCCCTATATAAAGGGACGACCCGGCAGCGGTTTAGGGAAAAGTACAATCTCATCGAGAGCCAGGCATAGCGGTTTAGCTCCCTGGTTATCGAAACCATAATCAATACCACCTCAAACTGGACGTAGGCTTTTACCTTCACCGTAAGGGGCCGAACCAGTATAAACCCTCGTGTTCCTTGTCCCGCATTAACCCCTTCAAGCTTCCTAGCTGTGATGGCTCCACGACTAAGTCCTAGCTCGAGGACATCTGTCATGACAACTCCAGGACAGTTGGCGCCCACCGTGGGGCCACCGCACGGTGGATTTGAGTTCTTGAAGGGCAGCTTCGAAGGGCTCAAGGGATACGCTGTGGGCCGGATGACCAAGAGTCGTCGCGGCAGGCTCTACATCGACGATGCAAGCTGGGGCCCCGACGTCGGCTCAATTGAGTACGGGTACCGGGTCCCCTTCGGCGGAATTCATGTTTTCATTGGCAAGATTGGTGAGCCGGGCCCTGAGCCGGATCTCTGCGCCGATCTCATCGAGACGGCTCAGCGTGCACGACCCGCCCGGGCCCGGCCTGCCTTAAGGCGCGCGTTTGTGGGATGTATCCATGGAGGGCCCTCTGATCTATCTGGGTCTGGTGATGAGGCGGCCGCCGGCTCTGACGGCGAGTCGGCCACCGATGAGTCAAACTCGTTGTATCAGCTTCAAGATGGCAGGCTCATGGGTTGTTCCGATGGTGACAGTATTCCGGACCTATTTGAGCCGCCAAGCCGGGTGGGAATCTTTATGGCCGGTGCACAGCCTGTTCAGAACCCTGCGGCTGGAGCGGGAAACCCGGTGCCTTCTCCGGCTCAGGTACTGATGGATCTCACGGACAAGATGACGGCTCTGTTAACCGCCACGGTTGACCCGGCGGATCAAGCTCAGCATGACACGGAGGTGGCACAGTTAAAATTGGACCTAGTGAAAGCTAAGGAGGACCTGGCAGCAGAAGGGATCAGGATGGCTGCGGAGCGGGCGGCTCTCGATGCCCAAACTCAGTTGATCCAGGCGCAGTCCTTCCAACTCACGATGGATCAGAACGCGTCCAATGAGGTCATGAGAAGGAGGCATCAAAAGACTCAGTCTCGACTCCCTCCGGTTTACGATCCACGCAACCTCTTCAACACGCCAGGTGCAGGGTCTAGTAACCCGCCAGGGGTCATAGTGCCCGGGTCTGGAACCCCTATTCAACCAATAGTGATGGGGCCTCCCCAGGTGCCCCCTGCCCCGCCTCAGTACGTGCCAATACCCCCGGGTCATTATAATAACCCACTGGAGAACATGGTCGCCGCGGCAGCACGGCTGGCGGCTCTCCCAGTCGACGGCGACTCTCCGACGGCTATTGAAACCCGCCGGGTCAGGGAACTCCTTCAGACAGCACTGGCGCAGCAAGAGGCATACTCCTACAGCCGGGATAGGATCCACTCGACCCCTCGTCCAGGCCGGAGCCCGAGTTACAGCAGGCACATGGTCTCAGCGACCGGCTCAAGTAACGTCCGACGCCATGACCCGCCCCCTGGCCATGGCCCGGCTTATAACGGAGCCTGTTACGCCGCAGATCAAGATAGGGCGCGGCAAGAGGCGGAGCAAGTGCCTCAATTGACGGCTTACCAGACCCCCCCGGCTTATCCGACGACTTCCCTCGACGTGGGTATCCCTACCAGAATGGGAGGTGTCCCCTGTTTAGTGCCGGCTATCCGCAATGAACGTTTACCCAAGGACTTCAAAGGCCCTAGGAAGGTGCCCAACTACACAGCTGACTTACAACCCGCAGCCTGGATCGAGAGTTATGAGATGGCCATGGAACTACTGGAGGTCAGTGAGGCGGCAATGGCCAAGTACTTCACCAGGATGTTGGATGGGACTGCACGCACTTGGCTAAAAGGGCTACCACCGAATTCCATCGGGTCTTGGGCTGAGCTGAAGGCCCGGTTCATCCAAAACTTCAAAGATACCTGTAGGCAGTCTATGTCAATTGTGGATTTGACTAACTGTAAGCAGCAGGAGGGTGAGTCTACGACACATTGGGTTCGCCGGGTTAAGGAGATCATACACTCGTCAAACAAGATGGATGCTGGCTCAACAGTTTTAATGCTGGAGCAGAATTGTCGTTTTGTGCCCCTGAAGATGAAACTCGGGCGGCTTAAGCGCGACTGCAGTGATATGGGCACACTAATGGCGGCTCTTGTCAAGTACGCCGACTCCGATGGTACCAAGGATCCCCCTTCAGATGATGAAAGGGCAGGGAAGGGAAAGAAGAATGGCAATAGCAAGGGTCCTCAGTATAACCCGGGCAACCAAGGAGGAGGCAAGCGCAAGGCTGATGGCAGCCTAGAGTTTGTAGCCAACGCCAGCTCACAAGGTAATAACCAGCGACGCAAGGGGAGGCCCCCTCCCCGAGGCGGCGGGTCAGGCCCGACATTGGAGCAACTGTTGAATGAGCCTTGTCCAAGGCACGGCTCTAGAGAGAAGCCAGCGACTCATTTATGGAAGGATTGTGCAATCATGAAGGCCTTCAAGAGTTACAATGGCCCGGGCGGCGGCTCAGGCGCCGGCGGCTTTCATGGCCCGGGCGGCGGCTCAAATTCTAACCCTCAGAACGGTCAAGGGGGCTTTAATCAGCAGTCTAGCCAGGGTCATCAACAGCAGCAGGGAGGTTATCAGACCAATCCAAAGCAGCTTAGCGGTGGGCAGTATCATGTGTTTACCACCAGTCTATGCAAGTGAGATCAGAAGCTTCATAAGAGGGCCGTGAACGTTGTTGAGCCGGCAGTCCCACGCTACTTGCGGTGGTCAGAGCAACCTATAGTGTGGAGTAGGGAGGATCACCCTCCTCGGGTGGATAATCCGGGTCACTTGGCCCTGGTGGTGGCTCCTCAGGTGGGAGGATATAAGTTCACTAAGGTGCTCATGGACGGAGGCAGCAGCATCAACATCCTCTATTATGAGACCTTTCGCCGTATGGGATTGGTTGATAAGAACCTCAGCCGGTCAAATACTATCTTCCATGGTGTGGTACCTGGTAAGTCGGCTTATCCGGTCGGCAAGATCGAGTTGGAAGTGGCCTTCGGAGATGAAAACAACTATAGGGTGGAAAAATTGACCTTTGAGGTGGTCAAGATAAGAAGTCCGTACCACGCTATATTTGGGTGGCCGGCTTACGCCAAATTCATGGCACGGCCGTGTTATGTTTACTTACAGCTCAAGATGCCGGGTCATAATGGGACCATCACGGTTCACGGCAGTCGGAAGGTGGCCTTGGAATGTGAGGAAGGCGATGCAGCTTATGCAGAATCTGTTTGTGCAACAGAGGAGTTGAAGTTTTACAAGGACAATGTTGACCCAACAGATATGACCTCTCTGAAAAAGCCGACTACAGAGCATGAGCCGGCGATGAAATTTAAGTCGGCTGATGAGACTAAACTTGTTGATTTCGTTCCAGGAGATTCATCTCAGCAGTTCAGCATCAGTGCCAATCTGGATCCGAAATAGGAAAGCGCGCTCATCGAGTTCATCCGTGAGAATAGGGACATCTTCGCATGGAAACCTTCTGACATGCCAGGTGTACCTAGAGAACTCGCTGAGCACACTCTCAATGTTGATCCGAAATTTAAGCCGGTCAGGCAGTTCCTTCGGCGGTTTAATGAAGAGAGGCGGAAAGCTATTGGTGAAGAGGTGGCCCGGCTCTTGGCGGCCGGGTTTATCGTTGAAGTCTTTCACCCAGAGTGGTTAGCTAACCCAGTGCTCGTGCTCAAGAAGAACGGCACTTGGCGGATGTGTGTGGACTACACGGACTTAAACAAGGCATGTCCGGCTGATCCTTTTGCCCTTCCCCGTATTGATCAAATTATTGATGCTATGGCGGGTTGTGCGCGCTTAAGTTTCTTGGATGCTTATTCCGGGTATCATCAGATTAAGATGGCAGTCAAGGACCAGGAGAAGACGGCGTTCATCACTCCCTTTGGAGCCTTCTGCTATGTGTCTATGCCCTTTGGACTCAAGTGTGCACAGGCGACTTACCAGCGTTGTGTACAGAACTGTCTTCATAAACAGATCGGGCGCAATGTTCACGCTTATGTGGACGATATTGTGGTTAAGTCCATAAAGGAGGAAACCTTGATAGATGATTTAAGGGAAACCTTTGATAATCTCCGGGTCTACAAGATGATGCTTAACCCGGCCAAGTGTGTTTTTGGTGTTCCTGCAGGCAAACTCTTGGGTTTCTTGGTTTCTGACATAGGCATTGAAGCTAACCCGGAGAAGATCAAGGCCATCACCTCCCTAGCTAAGCCGGCGTGTATAAATGATGTTTAGCGTTTGGCGGGTCGCATTGCTGCTTTAAGCCGGTTCATAAGCCGTTTGGGTGAGAAGGCCATGCCATTATATCAGTTGATGAAGAAAACTGATAACTTCGTCTGGAATGATGCAGCTAATATTGCCTTTGAGGATTTGAAGAAGCAGCTGGCAGAGCCCCCAGTCCTTGCTGCTCCGGTTGATAAGGAGCCCTTATTGTTGTATGTGGCTGCTAACGCACGAGCCGCCAGTGTGGCCGTGGTGGTGGAGCGCAAGGAAGAGGGTAAGGAGCATCCGGTTCAGCGGCCGGTTTATTATGTCAGCGAAGTGCTCATCGAGTCCAAGCAGCGGTATCCGCATTGGCAGAAGCTTGTTTACGGTGTGTTCATGGCAAGCCGGAAGTTTAAGCATTATTTTCAGGGTCATCCCATCACTGTGGTCAGTTCTGCCCCTCTTGGTGATATCATTCAAAACAGAGAGGCCACAGGGAGAGTGGCGAAGTGGGCTATAGAGCTTGGACCTCATGGTCTCAAGTATGTGCCACGCACTGCTGTTAAATCTCAGGCTCTGGTGGATTTCATCAATGATTGGACAGAGTCACAAGTGCCAGAGCAAAAGCCGGATAACACATATTGGATTATTCACTTCGATGGGTCCAGGCAGTTGGAGGGCTCGGGGGCTGGAGTTGTATTGGCTTCCCCCAAGGGTGACAAGTTCCATTATGTGCTACAATTGATGTTTCCTTGCACTAACAATGCGGCTGAGTACGAGGCCTTGCTCCACGGCCTTCGGATGGCTAAGGAGATGAGCTTGAGCCGGGTGAGGTGTTTCGGTGACTCAGACTTGGTGGCTGAACAAGTATCAGGCAAGTGGGACTCTAAGGACCCTCTCATGGCGGCTTATCACCGCGAAGTTGATGCCATTGCAGGGCACTTTCAGGGCTACCAGGTAGAGCACATTGATCGCAGGAAGAACGAGGCGGCTGATGCTTTAAGCTGGCTAGGCTCTCAGCGAAAGCCGGTGCCGCCTAATACTTTCCTGGATGTCCTGTATAATCCTTCTGTTAAGTTTCCTACAGAGGAAGATTTGGCTGTCCCTGACCCGGAGGCACGGCTAGTGGTGGCTCTCCATATCATACCAGACTGGACAATGCCGTATCTGGCTTACATGACCCGGGGCGAATTGCCTGAGGATGAAACTTTGGCCAGGCAAATAACCCGGCGGGCTAAGTCAATGATTGTTATCGATGGCGAGTTGCATCATCGTAGTGTTACAGGGGCGTTTCAGCGTTGTGTTTCCCCTGAGGAAGGGCAAGAGATCTTGCGTGAGATTCATGAAGGGGATTGTGGCCATCACGCCGGCTCGAAGTCTCTTGTGGCCAAGGCTTTTCGTCATGGTTTTTATTGGTTGACGGCTCATGCTGATGCGGAGGATTTGGTCAGTAAATGTGATGGTTGCCAGAGGTTCTCACGACGGGCTCATGTGCCGGCTCAGGAGCTGAGGATGATCCCAATCACTTGGCCCTTTGCGGTCTGGGGGCTTGATATGGTTGGGCCTTTTAAAAGGTCCAAGGATAAGAAGACCCACCTCTTGGTGGCAGTTGACAAATTCACAAAGTGGGTGGAAGCTGAGCCAGTTAGCAAGTGCGATGCAGCCACGGCGGTTCAATTTATGAAAAAGGTGATTTTCCGCTTTGGCTTTCCGCACAGCATTATAACTGACAATGGCACCAATCTCTCCAAAGGCGCCATGGAAGAGTTTTGTCAACGAGAGCATATCCGACTTGATGTTTCCTCAGTGGCTCATCCTCAATCCAATGGTCAAGCTGAGAGAGCTAATCAGGAGATTCTGAAGGGTATCAAGCCCCGGCTTTTGGTCCATTTGCAACGGACGCCGGGTTGTTGGGTGGAGGAGTTGCCCTCCGTGTTATGGAGCATCAACACTACTCCTAACAGGTCTACAGGTTTTACGCCTTTCTTCATGGTTTATGGAGCAGAAGCAGTCCTCCCCAGTGACATCCGTCATGACTCACCTCGAGTGGCGGCTTATGTTGAGACGGATAATGAACAGGCGCGCCAAGATGCTCTTGACTTGTTGGACGAACAACGTGATGTGGCAGCAGCCCGTTCAGCGATTTACCAACAAGACCTGCGCCGTTATCATAGCCGCCGGGTTAAATCCCGGGTCTTCCAGGAAGGTGATCTTGTGCTCCGGCTCATCCAGGATCAGACAGATGCACACAAGCTATCCCCACCTTGGGAAGGGCCCTTTGTGGTCAGCAAGAACTTGCACAACGGGTCATATTACCTCATTGACGTTCGGGAGCACAAAGATTCACGTAAGTCGGAGGAAGAGACCCGTCGGCCGTGGAACATAGCTCAGCTTCGGCCTTACTACACTTGAGCCACCGGCTCTCGTGGTGTACATATTTCTCTCAGCCATGTATATATTATGATAAGCAATAAAGCAGGACGTCTGTCCTTTTTTCTCCTCCAAATATGCACGTGTTGTTTTCATTGCAAGATTACATGATGACTTAAAGGAGGATCCGGCTTATGATCGTATTCGAATTTAGCCGTAAGCAATAAGGTCACTTGGGGGCTTCCTGTTCAAACATGGGTCGTATTCGAACCAAAGAGAACATAGCTGTCGATACCCATTTGATTGGCAAAGTGCCGAGCTCATTGGGAGGTTACCTTTGGTCATATTTGAATCATAGTTTAACCCCTCTGAGAACCGATGTGGATCGTATTCGAATCAGCGTCGTTAAACAATTCTTAAAATCACTTGGGGGCTTCCTGTTCAAACATGGGTCGTATTCGAACCAAAGCGAACATAGCTGTCGGTTCCCTCTTGATTGGCATCGCCACACCCACTGGGGGCTATATGATCGTATACGAATCTTAGCATAACCCCTTTGGGCCGGGTCTCTAGTCGTATTCGAACCGGAAGCCCCTAAGTTCCTTTGCTTTATGGCAAGTTCCGTCTGATTATTTCAAAGTGTGTACGGCCGGGTCTCACTTTGCCGGCTTAACTTTGGTTTACAGTGTTAGTTGAACACAATGGGTGTCATTAAGACAAGTAAATTGGGATTAAGGTACCAACCTTATTACCCGGGTTATCTAAACCGGAGGTATGCTTGCAGGTCGCTAAGTGTGTTATTACGGCCGTGTTAAGGATATAATTGAGGACCAGTCTTTTTTGATTCATATTCCGGGTTATATATCTAAAACATATGATTCTCAGGGCGGTAAGCCGCCTGGAGACTTGTGATTCGTCCTTCTATGCAGGATAGTTAAAGGCAATTATTTGAGACTAAGGGGAAAGAATGACCCGGAGAAATATAAAGGAGATAACTTCGATAAAACTTCAAGCATTCAAGGCGTGCACGATGACACGGCAAAAATACAGTGTTGGTCCTACTCTATTACAAGACTTGTTGAGTCCAAAAAGGGTGAGGCATTGTTTGGTAAACCGCCAGCCGAGTTATGACGCTTGCTGAGTTGAAGTCTCCGGCTCGTTCCTATCTTCTCCTCCGGCTGATCCCAAGACCTGGAAAGTTGATGACTTCTAGTCGCTGAGAGCTTCGAATTGGGCTTCCTCGTCAATTAACCTGGCCGGGTCAATCTCCGGGGCGAAAGTGTGCTGACGAGCCGGCGGGATCAAGTTGAGAGCTTCATAGCGAGGGGTCGGGATCCTCTGATTCTCCGCATTGTAACCCGGCTGGTACTTGGTCAGATCTGTATCGTTGCCGATAAGGGTAGCCACCGGGCGTATGGCCTTCACGCAAGCTGCGAAGTCCTTCTGATCGAAAGCGGAGCCGTCTTCCTTCAGGCTTGGATAGCCAAGGGCGATGTCCGCCGGGTCTAACTCCGGCAGGAATGCCTTGGCCCGGCTCAGCGCGGCGATTGCTCCGGCTCTTGCAGAGGCCCGTCGCAGCTCTTGAATCCGTTGAGGCAGTACAGCGAGCCGGCGAAGGACTTCTACCAAGTGAGTCGGCACCTCGTTGGATAAGGCCACCACAGCTAAGGCACGCTGTGACCCGGTGTAGAGCTGCTCCACCAGGGTATACACGGCCTTCAGCTTGGTGACCACGCTCTGGTTGAGGTTGGCACTTCTGGGACCTGTTTAACAGAATCAGATAAGCCGGCGACAAGGATGAATTATGAGATATAAACATTCTAAACTTGATGAAAGCCGGTGAGGCGACTTACCGAAGATGGCGGCCACCATCTGGGAAACCTGGCGCTTTAGGCCGGAGAGCTCGGCGGTCTTCTCGGAGAGAGTCTTCTCCGCCTGTTCAGCCCGGGTCACCAATGAGGCCTTTTCTTCGGCCCATGCCTTCCGCTCAGCGTCGAATTCTGTCTTCAGCTTCTCTTGCGCGGCGATGCTGGACACGAACTTGGCGTTTGCCTTCCGGGTCTCCATCTCTTGCATCTTCAGCCGGCTCTTGACATCATCAAGGTCAGCCTCAAGCTTCTTGCCAGCAGCCTGTATAAGTTTCCGGGTTATGGCATGAACAGTTACTATATAAGTCCCAAGCGTTTTCCAAGCAAAGACACTTGGCACTTGGGGGCTAATGCATATTGAACGTATCTATCTACAAACTGTCGGCTCAATGGAGTAAGCCGGAACCTAAGTCTACAACATATTCAATCATAAGTCGTTGACTTGGGGGCTAGCATGGTAAAGGTAACTATGTAGTAAGTAAGAGGATAGCAGAATGATACCTCAGATTTTTGCTGGATCTGGTTCACCATGGCGACCTCTGCGTCCCGGCTCTTGTGCACTTGGCTGATGTAGCCAGAGACGAGCTCTCCAATGCTCAGGTTGGTGTAGTCGGAGAGGTCCAGGTTCACCCGGTGGGGCTACAGCAACTCCCCCTTAGCGGAGCACTTGGCCAGCACGGTAGGTCTCCCCGGCTCAACGAACTTCGTCCGGGTGATTACCACGTCCGGGTCGTCTGCTGGTGGAGCCGAGCTGGAGGCCTCCGGGTTAACAGAAGCTTCTGTAGTTGCCTTGGTAGTTGGGGCAGCGGCCTCAGGTGCCTTGTCGGTTGGAGGCTTCGGGGGCGGAGGCAGCTGGCGGTTCTTGAGCTGTCACCTCCGGTTCAGGTAAGTCCGGCACTCCGGCTGACTTGGTCTTCTTCGCTCTCTTGGTGAGCTTTGCCTGGGCACTGAAAGGACAAAAACGTTAAGCACAAAAAGGGTAAGTACAGACAAGTATAATATGAGATGGTTGTCATTACCCGGGCGCGGTCTTGAAAGCCGGAAGACTCGACTGCATAGAGTCGCCCGAAGAGGGGGAGGTCTCCTGATAATTTGAGTCAGAAGAATTGAGTGGCTGACGTATAACACCCACCAACGGATGAAAAGGGTACAAGTGGGAAATAACCTCAGTTCGGCGCTTCCTTGATGCGTCAGGTAACCCGGAGGAGAGATCGGTGTCCTTGCTGGTCCGGGTGTGACGCCGGCTCTCATGAACCTGTCGCTTCAAAATAAATTGAGGATCTTGATAAGCTAAAGGATGTGAAAAGCTTACTTTCCGGGTTACCCTTCGGACTTTCAGCCTTGGCAAGGGCTCCGAGTCGGAGGAAAGTGACATTACCTCTTCAACCACCGGGTTACTTGCGCCGGTGTTATCCTGACAATGAGCAAGTATTGATAAGGCGGACAGCAACAAACAACAAATACAGCAAGGACTTAAAGGCTCAGGGGTTACCTCTGACTCGGAGTTGTCGCTTAATTGCATCAGCTCTGAAGCAGTAGGCCTGTTTCCTTTCTTGCGAGGGGCGGCTTTCTTCGCCTTTCTGGCCTTCTTGGCCGCTTCATGGTCATACTTGACCCGCCAGAATTTATCATCAGCCTGAAAAGTACAATGAGGTTTTCTTAAAATGATTCAGATGAAAGGTATGTACAGATAAGATGTTCAGATTAGTGGCTTACCGCTGGGGCTGGGTTGGTCTTGCAGAAGGGGCTAGCCCGGTCCTTCCGCAGTCTGCCAGGCTCTCGTTTAAAAGAGCCTTGGTCATCTCCTCTGCAACATCTTCAGGAAGATCATTGCGGCTGTGTCTCTGAGGGTCGTCCTTTCGGCCCGTGTACTCACACATTAAGCCGGGGCAGCGGCTCAATGGGATCACCCGCCATGAGATCCAGACCCGGACCAGATCAATTCCATTCAGAGTATTGCCCAGGAGAGCCTTGATCTTGTTAATGGTGGGGAGCAGAGGTTGGCGCTCCGCTTGAGTCAGCTTGTCGGACAGTGGGTGAGTCGGCTCCAAACGCGAGGGGCGAAAGCCGGGCAATGGACTCTCGTCAGCCGGCGACGTGTCTTGGCAGTAAAACCACGTCAGGTTCCAGTCCTTGGGGTGGCTGGGAGGCTCTGCGTAAGGGAAAAGGCAGTCCCTACGCCGCTGGATGGAGATGCCACCTAATTCCAGACTTGGCCCATTGGCGCACTCATTCTGACGGTTCAAGTAAAAAATCTCTCTGAAGAGCAGCAGACTAGGTTCTTCTCCAAGGTAAACCTCGCAGAAGACTTGGAAATTGCAAATGTTGGACACTGAGTTGGGTCCTATATCTTGAGGCCGCAAATCGAAGAAGTTTAGAACATCTCTAAAAAACTTTGAGCCGGGCGGTGCGAAGCCCCGGCTCATGTGATCCGCAAAAATCACTACCTCCCCATCTTTTGGCTGTGGTCTCTCTTCTGACGGGTCAGGGGCACGGTAGGACATGATGTCCTTCTTGGGCAGATATCCAGACTTAAGAAAATCCGCTAGGGTCTCGTTGGTGTCATTGGACCTCATCCAGTTGCAAGTAATGGAGGCTTTGGGAGCTTTGGGAGGCATGGTGAAAGTCGGCAGTCTATGATAAAAGGAAAAACGTCCGGGTTAATTATGAGCCGGAAGCAATCTACAGTTCAATATCAAGGTGGCGGCTTATAAGGGGACTAATGGTATACCCTTAAGTGCATCGGGCTATTTAAGCCGCCGAGGGATTCAGAATAATTTGATTGTCTACAGGCCTTATCACAGCTAAGCCGGAAATTTTTGTGGCGCATGATTTTCTTTAAGCCAGAAGGTTCTACGGTGCGTGGTTTCTTTAAACCGGAGCTGTAAACCGCTGAGATTCAATGATTGCAGTTTTTTACTAAGTGTGGTAAAACAGGTTTCACACATCGCAGTAAAAATTTTGGATCAAAATGGTCGGGTAAAAGAAAATTTTCTAGACCTAAAATACAGACGCAGGGGAGTTCTTGAGCTTGAATGAGGTCTTTATGCAGTGAAAAGAAGTCTACTTGTGTTTGAAATGGGTGCTAAAAACATCCACCGCAGTGGTTCCATACGGGCTAAGATCAAAAAGGAGCAGTAAAAATGAAAACTACTGAAGAACTTGCGGGCGATGGCGAAGAACACGGATGAACTACTCGAACCCTACCGCAGATCTGTTCTAGCAGGGCAGAAGAAGCTTACAGAGGCTGGTGAGTCGCGGAAGTCGTCGCGTATCTCTGGTCAGATCAGGGTGATGCAGCGGCCTGAGTTGATGACGACGAGGAGACCCGCGGCGGCGGCAGCAGCAGAGCTCGGGCAGGGAAGCAGTGGCGCGAGGAAGAAGACGAAGGAGAGAGAGGTGGCTGGAGGCCCGTCGGGCCGGCCTATTTATAAGGCAAGCTCATGAGTGGGCGCGAGGATCAAGGAGTCCACGACGTGGTTATCTCCTCATGAAACGCCTCGATTTTCGGGAGGACGGTAAAAGCAAAGATCCGTTGCGGATCTGGCGGAGTAAACAACGGGCTTAATGGAAGATGACGTCACGACGGATTATCCAGAGACCAGAGGATGACGTCACGCCGGGTTATGGCCTTCACACAAATGGTAAGCCGGAGATTTTTTCTGTCGAAAGAATTGAAGATTGACATGAGCCGGCTCAAATCAATCTGGGGCCTAATGTTGAGGATATAGACCTTAGAGTCACCCGCCAGGAGGGGCCGGGTTACTCATATGGTCATTGCCAGAAGCCCGGAGCCAAGCTGGAAGACTATGGGCCAGAGATGGGCTTAAGACCCGGATATGGCTTAAAGCCCGTAGTTACAATCATTACTATGGTAGAACTTGTAGTGTAAGGCAAGAATAGTTGAGAGTCCGAGCCGGACACTTTATGAGCCGGCCGGGACTCTGAGAGCTGCTGGGCGTCAACCTCCCTATATAAAGGGACGACCCGGCAGCGGTTTAGGGAAAAGTACAATCTCATCGAGAGCCAGGCATAGCGGTTTAGCTCCCTGGTTATCGAAACCATAATCAATACCACCTCAAACTGGATGTAGGCTTTTACCTTCACCGTAAGGGGCCGAACCAGTATAAACCCTCGTGTTCCTTGTCCCGCATTAACCCCTTCAAGCTTCCTAGCTGCGATGGCTCCACGACTAAGTCCTAGCTCGAGGACATCTGCCGTGACAACTCCACGACAGTGGCCCTCTTCCACCATTTCTTCTCATTGCATCTAGCTGACCCTCGTCAGAGCTCGGGGTGTGTGAACTTCCAGGCCGTGGCCGCGACGGCGGCCGCGGGGATTGACTTCGAGCTTCCTTCATCCACGAGCGAGTTCCGCACACGATGGGTGTTTGTCGACGCCGGCGTGCTCAGCCCTCTGCTTCATGCTCCGTCGGGGCTTGCTGTTCCAAACTCCGGTTGGGGCCATCAGAAGCTCACGATCCCCCGCCTCGCTCCCGTCTAGGCTAGGCTCAGGAGGTTGAAGGACCTCAGCGTGACTGCGCCTATGGTGGTGAAGGAGTTCGTCAAGCGCCGAGTCGCACCGCTTCAGCGCCATTCCCGCCCGATGTGGGCCTTGCTCAGCAGTCAGGACCACATTAGGTTTCAAGAGGAGGGGCTTCCTCTGAAGACGCGGGAGACAGTGCTTATGGTTCTGACGGGTGCCCCTCTGTCGGACGACATGCCAGGAAGAGTTGTCTGCTGTACCGCTGCGAGAACAAGGATGAATTTGCAGAGAGCATGCCTCCCTTTGATGAGTGGGGGCCGCGTCCGGACGGCCTGGTGGGGCCCCGCGATAACCCCGCCGTAGTGGTTCCCTTCCTTGCCACCGGCGCCGAGCTCGTCCCAAGTGCGGGTGCAGAGGGGCAAGCTTCGACGCAGGTCGGCGGCTGCTACCTCTTGAGCACTGCGTTGGTTTTCCCTTGAAGAGGAAAGGGTGATGCAGCAAAGTAGCATAAGTATTTCCCTCAGTTTTTGAGAACCAAGGTATCAATCCAGTAGGAGGCCACGCACAAGTCCCTCGCACCTACACAAACAAATAAATCCTCGCAACCAACGCAATAAAGGGGTTGTCAATCCCTTCACGGTCACTTACGAGAGTGAGATCTGATAAGATAATATTTTTGGTATTTTTATGATAAAGATGCAAAGTAAAATAAAAGGTAATAAAAATAGCTAAGTGTTGGAAGATTAATATGATGGAAAATAGACCCGAGGGCCATAGGTTTCACTAGTGGCTTCTCTCAAGAGCATAAGTATTACGGTGGGTAAACAAATTACTCTTGAGCAATTGACAGAATTGAGTATAGTTATGAGAATATCTAGTTATGATCATGTATATAGGCATCACGTCCGAGACATGTAGACCGACTCCTGCCTGCATCTACTACTATTACTCCACACATCGACCGCTATCCAGCATGCATCTAGAGTATTAAGTTCATAAGAACAGAGTAACGCTTTAAGTAAGATGACATGATGTAGAGGGATAAACTTATGCAATATGATATAAACCCCATCTTGTTATCCTCGATGGCAATAATAGAATACGTGCCTTTCTGCCCCTACTGTCACTGGGAAAGGACACCGCAAGATTGAACCCAAAGCTAAGCACTTCTCCCATTGCAAGAAAGATCAATCTAGTAGGCCAAACCAAACTGATAATTCGAAGAGACTTGCAAAGATAACCAATCATACATAAAAGAATTCAGAGAAGATTCAAATATTGTTCATAGATAAACTTGATCATAAACCCACAATTCATCGGTCTCAACAAACACACCGCAAAAGAAGATTACACCGAATAGATCTCCATGAGAGAGGGGGAGAACATTGTATTGAGATCCAAAAAGAGAGAAGAAGCCATCTAGCTAATAACTATGGACCCGAAGGTCTGAAGTAAACTACCCACACATCATCAGAGAGGCTATGGTGTTGATGTAGAAGCCCTCCATGATCGATGCCCCCTCCAGCGGAGCTCCAGAAAAGGCCCCAAGATGGGATCTCACGGGTACAGAAGGCTGCGGCGGTGGAATTAGGTTTTTGGCTGCGCGTCTAGTAGTTTGGGGGTACGTAGGTATATATAGGAGGAAGAAGTACGTCGGTGGAGCAACATGGGGCCCACGAGGGTGGAGGGCGCGCCCTAGGGGGGTAGGCGGGCCCCCCTACCTCGTGCCTTCCTTGTTGATGTCTTGACGTAGGGTCCAAGTCCTTTGGATCACGTTCGTTCCGAAAATCACGTTCCCGAAGGTTTCATTCCGTTTGGACTCCGTTTGATATTCTTTTTCTGCGAAACTCTGAAATAGGCAAAAAACAGCAATTCTGGGCTGGGCCTCCGGTTAATAGGTTAGTCCCAAAAATAATATAAAAGTGTATAATAAAGCCCATTAATGTCCAAAACGGAATATAATATAGCATGGAACAATAAAAAATTATAGATACGTTGGAGATGTATCAAGCATCCCCAAGGTTAATTCCTGCTCGTCCTCGAGTAGGTAAATGATAAAAACAGAATTTTTGATGTGGAATGCTACTTGGCATAATTTCAATGTAATTCTTCTTAATTGTGGTATGAATATTCAGATCTGAAAGATTCAAGATAAAAGTTCATATTGACATAAAAGTAATAACACTTCAAGCATACTAACTAAGCAATTATGTCCTCTCAAAATAACATGGCCAAAGAAAGTTCATCCCCACAAAATCATATAGTTTATTCATGCTCCATTTTCGTTACACAAGAATGCTCTCACCATGCACAACCCCGATGACAAGCCAAGCAATTGTTTCATACTTTAGTAATCTCAAACTTTTTCAACCTTCACGCAATACATGAGCGTGAGCCATGGATATAGCACTATGGGTGGAATAGAATATAATGATGGGGGTTATGTGGAGAAGACAAAAAAAGTCTCACATCAACGAGGCTAATCAATGAGCTATGGAGATGCACATCGATTGATGTTAATGCAAGGAGTAGGGATTGCCATGCAACAGATGCACTAGAGCTATAAATGCATGAAAGCTCAACAAAAGAAACTAAGTGGGTGTGCATCCAACTTGCTTGCTCACGAAGACCTAGGGCATTTGAGGAAGCCCATTGTTGGAATATACAAGCCAAGTTCTATAATGAAAAATTCCCACTAGTATATGAAAGTGACAAAACAAGAGACTCTCTATCATAAAGATTATGGTGCTACTTTGAAGCACAAGTGTAGTAAAAGGATAGTAACATTGTCCCTTCTCTCTTTTTCTCTCATTTTTTGGGCCTTCTTCTCTTTTTTTAATGGCCTTTCTCCCCTTTTTTATTTTTTATTTTTTTCCTCACTTGGGACAATGCTCTAAAAATGATGATCATCACACTTCTATTTATTTACAACTCAATGATTACAACTCGATACTAGAACAAAGTATGACTCTATATGAATGCCTCCGGCGGAGTACCGAGATATGCAATGAATCAAGAGTGACATGTATGAAACAATTATGAATCGTGGCTTTGCCACAAATACTATGTCAACTGCATGATCATGCAAAGCAATATGACAATGATGAACGTGTCATGATAAACGGGACGGTGGAAAGTTGCATGGCAATATATCTCGGAATGGCTATGGAAATGCCATAATAGGTAGGTATGGTGGCTGTTTTGAGGAAGATACAAGGAGGTTTATGTGTGAAAGAGCGTATCATATCACGGGGTTTGGATGCACCGGCGAAGTTTGCACCAACTCTCAATGTGAGAAAGGGCAATGCACGGTACCGAAGAGGCTAGCAATGATGGAAAGGTGAGAGTGCGTATAATCCATGGACTCAACATTAGTCATAAAGAACTCACATACTTATTGCAAAAATCTACAAGGCATCAAAAACCAAGCACTACGCGCATGCTCCTAGGGGGATAGATTGGTAGGAAAAGACCATCGCTCGTCCCCGACCGCCACTCATAAGGGGGACAATCAAAGAACACCTCATGTTTCAAATTTGTTACATAAAGTTTACCATACATGCATGCTACGGGACTTGCAAACTTCAACCCAAGTATTTCTCAAATTCACAACTACTCAACTAGCACAACTTTAATATCACTACCTCCATATCTCAAAACAATCATCAAGCATCAAACTTCTCTTAGTATTCAACACACTCATAAGAAAGTTTTTACTAGTCTTGAATACCTAGCATATTAGGATTAAGAAAATTACCATGCTGTTTAAGACTCTCAAAATAATATAAGTGAAGCATGAGAGAACTATAGTTTCTATAAAACAAATCCACCACCGTGCTCTAAAAGATATAAGTGAAGCACTAGAGCAAAAACTATATAGCTCAAAAGATATAAGTGAAGCACATAGAGTATTCTAATCAATTCCGAATCATGTGTGTCTCTCATCAAAAGGTGTGTACAGCAAAGATGATTGTGGTAAACTAAAAAGCAAAGACTCAAATCATACAAGACGCTCCAAGCAAAACACATATCATGTGGTGAATAAAAATATAGCTCCAAGTAAAGTTACCGATGGAAATAGACGAAATAGGGGATGCCTTCCGGGGCATCCCCAAGATTTGGCTTTTTGGTGTCCTTAGATTATCTTGGGGTGCCATGGGCATCCCCAAGCTTAGGCTCTTGCCACTCCTTGTTCCATAATCCATCAAATCTTTTACCCAAAACTTGAAAACTTCACAACACAAAACTTAACAGAAAATCTCGTGAGCTCCGTTAGCGAAAGAAAACAAAACACCACTTCAAGTTAATGTAATGAACTCATTCTTTATTTATATTGGTGTTAAACCTACTGTATTCCAACTTCTCTATGGTTTATAAGCTATTTTACTAGCCATAGATTCATCAAAATAAGCAAACAACACACGAAAAACAGAATCTGTCAAAAACAGAACAGTCTGTAGTAATCTGTAACTAACGCAAACTTCTGGAACTCAAAAAATTCAGCCGAAATAGGAAGCCCTATGCAATTTGTTTATTGATCAGAAGCAATTGGAATCAATATTTTATCACGTTCTGGTGATTTTTAACAATTATTTTCGTGAACAGAAAGTTTCTGGAATTTTCTGCAAGATCAAATAACTATCATCCAAGAAGATCATATAGGTTTAAATTGGCACAAAAACTAATTAAAACATAAAAACACATCTAACCAGAGGCTACAGTAAATATTTATTCCTAAACAGAAGCAAAAAGCAAAAAACTAAGAATAAAATTGGGTTGCCTCCCAACAAGCGCTATCGTTTAACGCCCCTAGCTAGGCATAAAAGCAAGGATAGATCTGGGTATCGCCATCTTTGGTAGGCAATCCATAAGTGGCTCTCATGATAGATTCATATGGTAATTTTATTTTCTTTCTAGGAAAGTGTTCCATGCCTTTCCTTAACGGAAATTGGAATCTAATATTTCCTTCCTTCATATCAATAATTGCACCGATCGTTCTAAGGAAAGGTCTACCAAGAATAATAGGACATGAAGGATTGCAATCTATATCTAGGACAATAAAATCTACGGGCACATAATTCCTATTTGCAATAATAAGAACATCATTAATTCTTCCCATAGGTTTCTTAATAGTGGAATCCGCAAGGTGCAAGTTTAGAGAGCAACCATCAAAATCACGGAAAACTAACAAATCACACAAAGTCTTTGGAATCGTGGAAACACTAGCACCCAAATCACACAAAGCATAGCATTCATGATCTTTAATTTTAATTTTAATAGTAGGTTCCCACTCATCATAAATTTTTCTAGGGATAGAAACTTCCAACTCAAGTTTTTCTTCATAAGATTGCATTAAAGCATCAACGATATGTTTAGTAAAAGCTTTATTTTGACTATAAGCATAAGGAGAATTTAGCACTGATTGCAACAAGGAAATACAATCTATCAAAGATCAATTATCATAATTAAATTCCTTGCAAAATAGTGGGTTCATTAATATCTAGAATTTTGATTTCTTCAATCCCACTTTTACCAATTTTTGCATCAAGATCTAAAAACTCAGAATTTTTGGAACGCCTTCTAGGTAAAGGTGGATCATATTCAGTCCCATCATTATCAAGATTCATATTGCTAAACAAAGATTTAATAGGGGACACATCAATAACTTTTAGATCTTCGTCTTTATTTTCATAAAAAATAGAAGAACACGCTTTCACAAAGCAATCTTTCTTAGCACGCATCCTAGCGGTTCTTTCTTTGCACTCATCAATGGCAATTCTCATGGCTTTGAGAGACTGATTGATATCATGCTTAGGAGGAATAGATCTAAGTTTCAAAGAATCAACATCAAGAGAAATTCTATCAACGTTCCTAGCCAATTCATCAACTTTAAGCAATTTTTCTTCAAGCAAAGCATTGAAATTCTTTTGCGAATTCATAAATTCTTTAACACTAGTCTCAAATTTAGAAGGCATCTTATTAAAATTTCCATAAGAATTGTTGTAGGAATTACCATAATTATTAGAGGAATTACTAGGGTACGGCCTAGGATTAAAGTTTCCTCTATACGCGTTGTTACCAAAATTATTCCTACCAACAAAATTCACATCCATAGATTCATAATTATTTTCATTCAAAGTAGACAAAGGCATATCATTAGGATTAGAAGAAACACTCTTAGTAGCAAATAATTTCATAAGTTCATCCATCTTTCCACTCAAAACATTAATTTCTTCTATCGCATGCACTTTTTTACTAGTAGATCTTTTAGTGTGCCATTGAGAATAATTAACCATAATATTATCTAGGAGTTTAGTAGCTTCTCCTAAAGTGATTTCCATCAAAGTGCCTCCCGCGGCCGAATCTAAAAGATTTCTAGAAGCAAAATTCAATCCGGCATAAAAAATTTGTATTATCATCCACAAATTCAAACCACGTGTAGGACAATTACGTATCATTAATTTCATCCTCTCCCAAGCTTGTGCAACATGTTCTTGATCAAGTTGCTTAAAATTCATAATATCGTTTCTAAGAGAGACGATCTTAGCGGGAGGAAAATATTTAGAGATAAAAGCATCTTTGCACTTATTCCAAGAATCAATACTATTTTTAGGCAAAGATGAAAACCAAGCTTTTGCACGATATCTAAGCGAGAAGGGAAATAGCTTCAATTTAACAATATCATTATCCACATCTTTCTTCTTTTGCATATCACATAAATCAACGAAGCTATTTAGATGGGTAGCGGCATCTTCACTAGGAAGGCCGGCGAATTGATCTTTCATGACAAGATTCAACAAAGCAACATTAATTTCACAAGATTCAGTATCGGTAAGAGGAGTAATCGGAGTGCTAAGGAAATCATTGTTCTTGGTATTGGTAAAGTCACACAATTTAGTATTATCTTGGGCCATCGTGACAGGAAAGCAATCCAACACATGGACAAACAAGAAGCGAGCGAAAAGAGGCGAACGGAAAAGAGAGGGCAAATAAAATGGCAAGGGTGAAGTGGGGGAGAGGAAAACGAGAGGCAAATGGCAAATAATGTAATGCGGGTGATAAGGGTTTGTGATGGGTACTTGGTATGTAGGCTTTTGCGTAGACTCCCCGGCAACGGCGCCAGAAATGGCTCGTTGCTGGGAGTCAAATCTTGACTTGACTTGGCGCGAATCTCCCCGGCAACGGCGCCAGAAATCCTTCTTGCTACCTCTTGAGCACTGCGTTGGTTTTCCCTTGAAGAGGAAAGGGTGATGCAGCAAAGTAGCGTAAGTATTTCCCTCAGTTTTTGAGAACCAAGGTATCAATCCAGTAGGAGGCCACGCACAAGTCCCTCGCACCTACACAAACAAATAAATTCTCGCAACCAACGCAATAAAGGGGTTGTCAATCCCTTCACGGTCACTTACGAGAATGAGATCTGATAGATATGATAAGATAATATTTTTGGTATTTTTATGATAAAGATGCAAAGTAAAATAAAAGGTAATAAAAATAGCTAAGTGTTGGAAGATTAATATGATGGAAAATAGACCCGGGGGCCATAGGTTTCACTAGTGGCTTCTCTCAAGAGCATAAGTATTACAGTGGGTCAACAAATTACTGTTGAGCAATTGACAGAATTGAGCATAGTTATGAGAATATCTATGTATGATCATGTATATAGGCATCACGTCCGAGACAAGTAGACCGACTCCTGCCTGCATCTACTACTATTACTCCACACATCGACCGCTATCCAGCATGCATCTAGAGTATTAAGTTCATAAGAACAGAGTACCGCTTCAAGTAAGATGACATGATGTAGAGGGATAAACTTATGCAATATGATATAAACCCCATCTTGTTATCCTCGATGGCAATAATAGAATACGTGCCTTGCTACCCCTACTGTCACTGGGAAAGGACACCGCAAGATTGAACCCAAAGCTAAGCACTTCTCCCATTGCAAGAAAGATCAATCTAGTAGGCCAAACCAAACTGATAATTCGAAGAGACTTGCAAAGATAACCAATCATACATAAAAGAATTCAGAGAAGATTCAAAAATTGTTCATAGATAAACTTGATCATAAACCCACAATTCATCGGTCTCAACAAACACACCGCAAAAGAAGACTACATCGAATAGATCTCCACGAGAGAGGGGGAGAACATTGTATTGAGATTCAAAAAGAGAGAAGAAGCATCTACCTAATAACAATGGACCCGAAGGTCTGAAGTAAACTACTCACACATCATCGGAGAGGCTATGGTATTGATGTAGAAGCCCTCCGTGATCGATGCCCCCTCCGGTGGAGCTCCGGAAAAGGCCCCAAGATGGGATCTCACGGCTACAGAAGGCTGCGGCGGTGGAATTAGGTTTTTGGCTCCGTATCTGGTAGTTTGGGGGGTACGTAGGTATATATAGGAGGAA
>NC_057811.1:322844171-322866285 GCF_018294505.1 Triticum aestivum | reverse complement strand
AGCTACTTCGCACTTTGCTAGGTGAACCTCGGTTGGGGGGGAGGGGGCATGCATTCATAGCTTAGGATTCCCTTCGTGCCGACATGAGGGGGGGGGGTGGGGGCAAGCAATACTGTGCGCTTTGCGAGAGAGGTGCCACATCGAAGTTGCATTTGGTATTTGAAAATCAAACCACCCTTTTGATACATAAATTCGGTCCACATGCAAGTGTGTTCGTGTTCTAACCCTCTCACGTGTCATTTTTCGCCAAATTTATGAACATTAGACAAGTCGGATGACGCAACAGACACGATTCACTCAAACTAACTGTGTGCCACGCTGGTGCACCTGTCACGCACACATCCACACAGTACATTGGGCTCCACGAGGCTCCCCCTCTCAAAAATATATGCCCGCCTCGAGGGTTTTTCTGTTTCATGACACATGGTTGTTATCTCCGGACCGTGTGCGATGTTTCTTGTTCCCAATCCCGCATGCATCCCTAGAAAATAACTACCTGCCTCGAGGGTTTTTCTGTTTCATAACACACGGTTGTTATCTCCGGACCATGTGCGATGTTTCTTGTTCCCAATCCCGCCTGCATCCCTAGAAAATATCTGCCCGCCTCGAGGGTTTTTCTGTTTCATAACACACGGTTGTTATCTCCGGACCGTGTGCGATGCACTATCATCAAAATTTTCAATAGCCCGGCATTTCACTCCCGCGTTTGACTCCTGCGTAGTAAAATTTTCAGTACCCGCATCATTTCCTCAAACACCCCGCGCCCCCTTCCACACACACACACACACACACACACACACAAAAACCTCCTCGGGCGTGCACGCACACACGCCCCTCCCTCGCTCGAAACCCTAGCAAGGTCCCCGCCGCCGCCGCAAGGCCTCCATTGTCAACATCTGCCGGTTTGCCCGTGTAGCTTACCCACCGATCTCCGTACCCAGGCCGCCCTGAGTTTCTTAGATGACGCCTGCCAAACGCCCCCTTTCCCACAGATCCCCATCCCCATTCCCCACTCCAGAGCGTCGCAGCCTAAGCCTGGCTACGCTTCCCGTGGAGCTCGAGGAGCGACTGGCCCAAAAGAGGTGTATAGCGGTCTCTTCGCCCGACGTCGCCGAGGAAGCTGACGACCATTATTGGCGGCAGGCACTCAAGCAGCGGGCTAGAGTATGCGGGCATGTCTCGGCCGCCGGCTACGACATCGAGGTCATCGACAGCAACGGCCTGAGGCGGGCTGTGTCACAGGTTAAGTGGCCCACCCCCAACCCCTCGGGTTCAACCGCCGTCGATCTCATCCATGGCCCCGCCGCTGATCTCCTCTGGCTCACTGTCAACAATTTGCCATTCTACATCGCCATCGAGCCCCTTTTGTCATTTTTGAATGACATGTTCTGTGACGCTGGCTTGGGATCCACAGCTTCAAAGTCAGACCTCATCGACAGCGACCATGAGGAGGGCACCCTCTCCGGCTCTTCCAAGGGGAAAGAGCCCATCTGCTCTTCCAAGGGTAAAGCGCCCGTCTGCAACATTAGGGAGGGCACCCTACAGCCATGCTCTTCCAAGGGGAAGGAACCCATCTGCGACAACATGGAGCGTATCCAGGGTCCGTGCTCTTCCCATGGGAACGAGCCCATCTGTGACAAGTGAGGAAACCCATGATTTGTTTTGCCGTGCCTCTTCACAGGAGGAAACCCATGATTTGTTTTGTCGATTCCCTTTTGTAGTGTAGTGAGAATATGTCTAGTTGTAATTGCTATATCTGGTTGTTTGTAGTATGCCTTGTTTATTTCAGTTGTTCACAATGTGATGCTCTATATGTGCAATTATTTACTGTGCAGTACATTTCATCAATCCAGTTTTAAACATACCGATAGGAATGCATATATTTGCTTGCTGTTAAGCCTGTTATAGCTAGCATATGCCTCTTTTAAAGTTTTTTGATTGTTCGGTTGTTTGTAGTTAGCATATGTTCAGTTTCAAATGCTATCTTTGGTTGTTCATAGTATGCCTTGTTTATTCCAGTTATTCACAACGTGATGTTCTATATGTGCAAGTATGAACTGTGCAGTTAAATTTCATCAGTACCAGTTTCAACAATACCACTATGAATGACTACATTTGGTTGCTGCATCTTGTAGTTAACACGCCTTTCCATTTTTATTTAACCATAACCAGTGTACTTATACCAGCACAATACCAGTTTGAATTACTATGTTTGTTTGTTGTTAAATGTTAGGCCTGTTGTAGTTAGCACACCTTTCCACTTGTTTTGCTTTACTAGCGTGCTTAAACCTGCACACTGAAGCTATCTTTTGGAGATTATTTTCTCTGCCATGTATAATTTTGGTTGATGTTTAGCCTATTGTGCTTAACATGCTTCTCGATGTACCTACACATGACAATTTTGGGAACGACTGATGTTTTCCATCGAGGTTAGTTTCATCCCATGGCTTATATCTGCTCACTGTTCAGGATATCGGTAGCTGGTACCATTTAGGCCGGCGGCTGATAAGGGACTAATCGGTGAATCAGACTTTTAAATGAATATATCTGCAACCCATTTTTCGTTAGGTTAACTAGGGCCATATGTAATATATCTGAGGCTACATAGCAACATGCACTGTACTTAATGTCTAAATATGCAATCGTAGGCTACATAGCAACAAGGAAGAGTGTTACATTAATGTTCTAATGATGTCTAGATATACGTAGAAGAGCAGGAGCAGCAACAGCAACAACACAACCCTGTTTGGATACTCAACTTAGCTAGAGGTTAGAGTTAGTTTCTAACTCATTACTAACCCTGAACTAACTCCATCCAAAGAGTTGTTTGGATGGCAGGGTTAGATTGACAATAAATGCAATAGGAGAACTAGCTCCAATTAGCACCTCTTGGGTTGGATAGTTTTTTTGGGTGTGTTATAGATGCAACTAGCTCAAACTAGCCCTCATGTTTAGATATACTTTAGGGCTATTTGAGCCCGAACTAGCTCAAACTAACTGTAACCCATGAATACAACAACAGTTAATCAGCCGATAATTTGTAAGAATGAACTAAACTCCTTCCGGCCCATAATATAAGATGTTAATTCATCTAATATGTGAGTATATTGGATGTTATAAGATACTCCCTCCATTCCTAAATATTTGTCTTTTTAAAGATTTGAAATGGACTACCACATGCGGATGTATATAGACATATTATAAAAGAGTGTTGTACTACATCATTGTGCAATTGCTGTTTAGCTTCTAATATTAACTTGGTGCTTTTAGGTACATATGTCATTGGTAAAGATCCGCGTTTCGATCCTTTCTGCTATGGGGCAATGAGATATCGATGAACCAGCATCAAGTGAGGAAGCTGATAAAGATCGTTAGTAAAATGGGTCCAAAGATGGCAATTAAACTATTTGTTTACACTTTATCCAAGACAACAGCGAACTGCAGGATGGTAAGTAAGAACTCTGCAGCCTTCTTTTTACTACCCACAATGAGTTGTGTTAGATGACAATGTCCGAATCTTTTTCCTTTACAGTGGTTGCCAAAGCAGTTTACTCAAGATTATCTCTCGAACTACATCATTGGTGGGCATGCAAAGGTTAAAGTATTTCTACCAGAACACGATGATTATCTAGATGTTTTCATGAAGACCATGAAGGATGGGCAGTCGGCCATCACAAGGGGTTGGACTAGAGTCGTGCGTGCCTTCTGCATGGAGGAGGGCACAATATGGGCATTCCGCTTCACCTTGTTCAACAACCAAAATATATTTCGCCTCTTTCTTTACCGTCTTTAATAGTACAAGTATACAACTGTGGTTCATCATTCTTTATTTGGTTCTTATGTAATTCTTGAACATATGTACCTATGAATCGAATAATGCATTGGTTGTTTGAACCTGATGGATATGAGTAAAGCTATAGCATACATTCAAATTCAAATCCAAATCCGGTACAATTTGGAAAAGCAGCAATTAAATTATGGTGAAATTACGCTGTCCAGGTTGTTACAGCACACACGGTTGGTAAAACACAAATGTTTGCGATATACACCATAATCCGAGACGGTTCACAGAGAGGAAACGTGTGCAAGCATGCACACAGTTGCCGTTTTCAAAGCGTGTGCGATGTCAGACAACATCACAAAGGGTGCGGGCAAACTAAACATTTGTGTTAGTTGCCTTATTGTACACGATTCGCAACCATGAACTATTTCTGATGAAGTATGCATCGTAAACGTTGCACCACAGAATAGCGTGTGCGATAGTTGTCGTGTACGACGATGTTACGACGACGTTTCGTAATCCTGTAAGACACTCGTATGACGATTAGCTAATCTTCTTAATGGTGAACCGTTTGTGATGGGCCGCACATCGTAAACGTAGCAATACAGAATATCGACTGCGATGGCAATGCAAGCAGAAACGAGTAGGAGTACTATAGGGGCCCTATCCCCGACAATTTCTAGGTCGTGTGGGAAGGACCCCCCTATCGCCCACACACACTTGGTGACGGTTCCAAATGCCATCGCGGAAAGGGGTTAAAAACCGTTTGTTTAGGACCGACGCGTACCAGTGAACGGCTAACGATGTCAGAATCATTTGTTGACTAAGTTGAGAACGACTTGCGTTGGCTTCGACCTATTGGCCCACATTTCAGCCTCCAAAAATGTGGCACGTATTCAACCCATTTTTTCAGAATTTATAGTCAATTTGATCTTTTTTTAGAATTACAGTCCATTAGCTGAGCTGGGTGAACAAATAATGTAGCGTCCATGCGGGCCATTTATTTTTTCCTAAAAAATTACAGGCCATTTGCACTATCTCGAAATACACAATTTTGCTGGGCTGATTCTAATTATAATGTTGGGTTGGGTGCAGCAATGTTATCAAAAAATAAACAGGGGCTGAGCATTTTGTTATAAATATATTTAAATAATAAGTGATTTATTATTACATTGGTCCTTAAATCTTACCAAGCTTTTGTACACAATCACCAGGATTTTCGTTGCCAAAAAAATCCAGGATTTTATTGTTAAGAAATTATTTTTATCAGTTAATAAGATGTGGGATATTGTTTTATTACATATGTAAGTATGTGTTAAATATAAGATGACAATAACAATAATATATAATAACATATAAAATAATTTAAATATATAATATAGTTATAAGGGAAACATAAGTTGGACCAGGTGTTCCTATTCTTATATAGAAAAATAGAACAGACCTATGCATTTTCTTCAAAAAAATACATAAATTGGGTTGCCGATGTTTCAGGAAAAATAAAACCTCGGATGGGAAGTCCATAGGCCGGTTGATACATGATGACCCTCAAGAAAATACAAACCGGCATGTCGTGGGTTGCGCATGTTAAAAAAGAAAGCCTAGACGGGGCAGCCCAAAACCCAGCTGATACTTGCTGCCACAGTGATAATAAATGATACCTGCCAGCTCCCCGGCTTCGTTGTGAATTTATCTCCTATAGTAACTACATTGAAGAACCTAAAAAATGTAACTATGTTGACAAACCCGTGGGCCCCAACGTCAGTATAGCATTAGGAGGAAGTATTTTTTTCGTTGAGGCACTTGCTTGCGTATGGCCATAGACCTGGTGGGTCATGACTGTCCGCCTCTCCACGTATAGTCCTCTCCAGATTCCTCTCGTTTGTTCAGCATGTTCACAACGGCAGACAGCGGCGCCGCGACGAGCGCACAAAGGCGCAGGAGGAGATCGGACCACCTGAGGCAGTGCCTTATTTGTAATGAAAGTACTGAACTAGCCCAGTGGCCAAGTGACACTATTCGACAGCTGTTTCGCCCGGGTTCGATTCCACCTGATGCAGGGAAAATATCTCCAAATTTTTTTGCCTCTGCCATTATTGACATGTGGGTCCCCATTGTCATCTACGCACACCACATCCAACACATGCCAAAACTTTGCCCCTTGTTTTCTCTATTTTTCGCACACTAGACATTGTGTGGGCATTTTGAAAATAGCATATCTTTTTGACTGTGCATCATATGAAGATGTGCTATGCATGAATGTTTATCAGCATGATGTTAACTAGCTGGTAGTGCCATTTTTGACCATGAATAAAACTTCCAACATGATGTTAACCCTATTTGAAAAGGCCATGTTAATATAAATGCTCTGCCTCTGAAAGTTATAGTTTCTTATCTGAAACTGAGCTTGCAGTTTCTTATCTGAAACTGAAACTTGCAGTTTCTTCTCTGAGAATCACATTGTGTGCACTTTTATACTCCTATGAAACTACATTTTTTAAGTGCTAAAAATAGATCTCTAGAATTCATAAAATACTTCATATGCTCAATACTGCAAATCTGAAATTCAAAAGACATTCATATCTGAAAGTACTCTCAAAATACACAACACAAAACACAATTCACAACTTGCAAATACTGACAACCCTAAGCTCCTCCTGACAATTCACAACCTGCCCGACTATTGGGCTGGGGGCAGTCCCCAACTATTCCTCGACGGCAGATAGCCACCCCGTGAGACAATTTGAATGGCGAGGGAGAGGATGGCGGGGAAGCGTCGTCAGGCCAACTGCTTTTCTCCTCTTGCAGTTGGGTTCGGTCGACGAAGACTCCACCGGCTCGCTCTGGCACAACACCCTCACAAACGACACCCTGTAGATGCTCGATCCTTCAATCTCTGGTGGATGCTCCATCTGGGATTGATATTCCCACCACCGCTCCCTCATGATCGGATTCGGTGAACCTGTTTGCTCCATGGCCCATAGGAGCAGCTCAATGTACTCCCACGCGACTCCCTTCGGGAGTGTCGCCGCCTTTTTGCTCTATTGCAGATATTTGGCCATGGATGTCGCCGTCACCGCTAGTTGGCCCTTGTTATCAAACCAAGACTGTATCTCCAACATCCTAGCTAGCTTCACAGGGTCGCCATCTGCGATCCTCACATATCGGTTGTACTCCTCCATCGATCTACTTCTCCACAGCACCTTCACTCGCCGGTGGTGGTTTTTGAATGGAAGAGGAGAGGAGCCACGCTGGTTTTGGATTAGAATGGGAGAGGAGCGACGCTGGTTTTGGATTGGAACAGGAGAGGAGGGGCAGTGGTTTTGAAATGGAAGAGGAGAGGAGCGGCGCTGGATTTAGATTGGAACAGGAGAGGAGCGGTGGTGGTTTAAGAGGAGAGGAGCGACGCTGATCTTGGAAGTATTTTTTTCTTTTGCGTATTTTTTGTCAAAGTTTGACCACGTACTGTATTTGACAAGCAAAATGTGAATGCATGTCACCAAAACTTGTATTGTTTGGTTCGTATATGAATGCATTTTCAAATTATATTATTTTTGCAATGTATAACATATATTTTATTTGTGAAAATCATGGTCAATTATGACCCAGAATAAAAGGGAGACTAGTTAATGTGGGGTCGCTTTCTTAATTGAAGGGTAAATTGATTTTGATTTTGATCCATTCACAGCGCGCCGGCCCTCTCGTCCAATCCTAAATCACTACTGCACGCTCCTCTCCCTCTTCTCCATTGCAAAACCACCTCCCCTCCTCTCCATCATCTCCATTCCAAAACCACCGTCTCGCCGCTCCCTCTTCTCCATTGCAAAACCACCCCTCTCCTCTCCATCGTCTCCATTCCAAAACCACCATCTCGCCTCTCCCTCTTCTCAATTGCAAGACCACCGTCTCTCCTCCCATCTTCCAAAGCTAGCACTGGACCACTCAGAAGGACATCTATGGAGAGGATGCAGCAGCGAATCAGGCAGATCGCCGGCGGCGACCAGGCAAAGTTAGCCAGGTTGAAGGACATCCTTACTTGGTTTGACAATGAGTGGGAGATTTCGAGGACGCTGAGGGCCATGTGGCAATGTATGCGAAAGAGCGAGACGACAATGATGTACTCCTCGGTGGCAGTCACGCCGCAGTCCTTCGAGTTCATCGAGTATCTCCTCTGGGCGATGGAGCAGACAGCTTCGCCCGAGGCGAAAGTCAGGCGGAGGTGGTGGGCGTACAGGTCGAAGGTCGAGCACCCAGAGGATAACGAATCGATCGAGTATGGTGTGTTGTTCGTGAGGGTGCAGAGCCAGCCAGAGCCACAAGAGTATTCATTCTCCCACCGCGAGAGGAGGCCGGATGGCGCGACGTCGCTTCCCCGCCATTCTCCACGGTTCCCTCAACGCTCGCCTTGTTTCAACGGCGGCGGTAGGGTTTAAGGTAAGCTTCGCACTAACCTAATCTTCCATCTGCTCCTGCTTACAATTAGTGTGACATCTAATGAAAATCATGCTTACAATCAGTCTCTGAGTACTACGCCAATCACCCTAAAATAGCGCTGGACCTTTGGCTCAAAGTTGTGACACTGTGTACAAATAAAGAAAATTAGATTGGTGCTTCTTTCAGAAAAGAGTACTCCCTAGAAAACTGCCAATATAAGCTACTAGTATTTGGTTAGAGGATTTGCTGCCGAGAAAGATCCGTCCACAGAGAGCGCCACACATCCCACTAGTTGTGGTGGATGCCAATGCGTGCATGGAGCATGGTTGGTGTCGGTAATTTTTACTTGGCACACCTCGCACTCTGCATATATGCCGGTTCCATCCGTACATTTGTGCAGTTCCACCAAAATGCAGCTGAATAACCCTATTTGCACAGATAATGAAAAAGCGTGATTACATTATAGTGGCACTAGTTGATGAAACATACACTAATAAATATAAGAAAATATTGCGATAGTATCATAGTATGCCATGCTGCGAGGGCGAGATGGGCCCTGTGACGCCTCATACTGGAAATCAACCCAAGTCTCCCCGATACACCTTCTGCCAGTGATGAACATCAGTGTACAGCGGTAGTACAAGGAGGGGCCTTGAGACATTCCAATCTCTATTTTTGTGCAGATCAACTAAAATTAAGCACCCCAGTTTGCAGAAACGCTTAAACATTAACAATGGGACTAGTTGATGAAACATATACTAACAAAGAGAAGCACTTTCTTTATCTACATTGGAAATGAAATGAGAGAGAGGACACTCGCTCTATTTTAACTGTATTATTACTCCATTTTATCAGTGACACTAGGGTCGAGCAGGTGGCAAACGAGGTGTGCCATGCGTCGCAAGGATGGAGGTCGGGGGTGCTTAGACTGGGATGCTGAAGCTGGCTCTTTCAGTCCCTATCTCCCCCCTGATGTTTCTGTGGTAGCATTTGGGTTGTAATCCAAACTTGGTCGAGCTGGTGCTGCGCCCCCCTACCTGCCTAGCTTATGTGGCGAACTTGTCTCCTGCTAGTACTCAGTCCGTTCTAGTAGTAGTTGCATAACTGCCTGTTTACACTAAGATGTTGTCGGATAATGGTTCTCTATGGTTGGGTTTATTTAGTGAAATCGGAGGAAACCCCCTCTTTCGATATAAAAAAAATCAGTGGCACTAGCGGTGCCAAAACATTGCCTCAAATTAATAGTGCCACTAGATTAAGGTGCAAAATAATAACATTACTGTTTTATCATGGCAGTGCCAAATCAGTAGCACAAGTGTAGACTCAACATGCAGGATCTTTGGCAAACGGTCAGACAAAAAGGAACATACCTCGTGATGGGAACCATATCTGCAGTCAACATCATCATAGAAGGGATGACACCAGTCACCAACATGGATGATTCAATTCATGGGACCTTTTGGTGTAGTTCACCTAAAATGAAGCAATGTCCCATGAGCTAGCAGCTTCTTTTTTTTAAGAAAAGGGCTTCAGCCCCGGTTCCGTTTCCATCAAAAAACGAAACCCACAGAGCTTCTTCTTCATTAGTTGCAATAAAATTGAGCAACATCAAGGTTGGTTGTGAAGCTCCTGGAATGTTCAACTATAATTTGGATATCATTTGTGCAGTTCAACTAAGGTCAAGCGTGAAATGTATATCTCTGTTTGCACAAAAAAGGTGGAAAGGAGGGTGACTAACAAGTGATGAAACATACATCAAATGAAAAGAAGCATGTTCCTTATCTGAATGGCAATCCTACAAGGACAGTACCAATTTCTAAAGCAGCAGCATTGCTAGATATTAGTGTGGGCATTAGGATTAACTATGACAACCGTTAAATATGACATTACTTTAATGGTTCCATTGCTTCATTTTACCAGCAAAATTACATTAACATCTGCTACAGAGTCGGTATTTGGGCACGGGAGAGTAGGCGGACCAGGACAATTGCATTTCTAACGAAAAGAAGCAACTTGTCTTAATGGGAAATTTAGCAGGACATGAAAAAAAGTGCCATTGATTCATATTACTGGAGGCATTACATTGAAAACAACATTGGTTTAACGTGTCCTTACTTTTACGGTGCGACTGCTCCATTTTACCAGTGGCATTACATAAGAGTGGCTCGGGGCAACAAACATCATAACAGGATATCTGGGTTGGTCCCATTTTTGTTCGGTATAGCCACCTTATACTGTGTGAGGCTAGCAAATCTAGTGTTGGACTTACTCTGTTGACTTGTCCCCCAGTCCCCACTTTCTTTCCTTTTTCAACTAGTCCCCACTTTCTTTCCTTTTTCAACCAATAGATCGGGTTTATATTGAGTTTGTACTGCGTTTCCCTTTATTTCCCTATTAGACCTAGAGACCAATTGGATAGCCAGTCTCTGCTACTTTTCGCCCCCATTATTTCCTCTTTCGACCAAGTCCTAGATTCAGGTAACAAATCTTCCCCCACCCCACACCCCCTTTCTTCCTTGTTTGAACCAAGTAGTACTAGATTCGAGTGCATGAACTAGTTTTACCTCTTAACAGTACAAATTTAGGTGGGTTTCGAACAGCCGATCGATCCTATCTACGAGGGGGCCTGAGAAATAGTAAAAGATACAAATGCAACAACGTCAGGTGCTCGGGAAGTAGAGCAAGGCCGGTTTCAAAGGAAGTTATACCTGAGGGTCGCCGGGATATCGCTAGGTGGCGGCGGGAGGCCGGATCTTCCCACACTACGACAACGAGGAAGAAGGGCTCGAAGGCCCTCCCTAGCCAGCGGTGCTTGGGAGAGAACGGCAAGGCACGCTGATCGGAACGCGCCGGTAGTGGGTAAGAGCCGTCACCGAGGATGACCGCATGAATGTTGCACCTTCTCACCTTCCCCGACGGAGAGGATCCGGCTTGATCTGTGACGAGCGCTGAGCAAAGAGAGAGAGTGTGGCCACCGCTGTCGTGTTTAGATATGGAGAGGACGAGACATTGTGAAGAGAGCAACACTAGCAAGCAAGCGCGAAGGCTCCTGCCTATATAGTGGAGTACTAGTTTTCTTTTGTCTACCGGAGCCGGCTTGACCTCGTCAATGACTGTCGAGATGTCTTCATGCACGTGCCCCGGAAGCGCAGTTGTCGTCATTTTGATCTGAAGCACCGGATTATAACATATAATATGAAAAAATGCCACATGACAAGAAACCATAACCTCACTGCCCAAAGGAGACAACATGAATCCCGACGGACAAACTAGACAAGGATCAAAGCTCAAATTAAAGATAAACTCCCGGAAAAGGGGTCCACCGATAGATGTCCTAATTAACATAGCCGACTTGACCTAGATGGCAGCGAGTAGTCTTCGTGCATGTGCCCCCAATGACTAGCCCCTTGGAGGAACTCAGTTGTCGCTATTTAACCCTCACAGTGATCCGATGCACATGACACCTAATTTTGCGAGATGACAAGAAACCTTTTTTTAGATTTCTCACCAGAACTACAGCCCTGTACAACACAGCCTGCGCGATATGTAGATGCTAGCCAATCCAGGCGTGTCTGCTGGAGTCTGGTCACATGCATGGACAAATTGATCTTCCGTGTCTTGCAGGGATCATCCAGGCACCAACGTCTGTACAACACTTCTCTAGTACTATCGCTCGTCTCTCTCTTCTATTAACTCACCCGACTTGCGGGGTCGTGGAGTGTGCCTATTGTCAGTTCACAATTGTGGTCCCACATGTGTGCGCAAATGCAATATGACGTGCGTTCCATTCGGAGAGTGGCGTGCCAGACCGACCGACCGTATGGGGTGCGACGCGAACGCGACGGGCGTGTTGTATACTCCGTACATGTGTACCGCCGTTTTCTTGAGGCTTTGCTCCATGGCGCAATCCATGGATACAAAATTAGTATACTGTACTATTTAAAAGTCGAGGGTGGGGCTTTTCCCGCGCGGTAGGCGGGGCAGTTCTGCCTAGTCGGTTCTACAGAGACGCGAGAAGATGAGGGAGTAGGCTGCTGCAAACGTAGGGCTGTGTGATTTGACAGCGAGTTACTGCTGGATAGGTGGGGCCCCGTGATTTGACTTGCCATTATCATTTTAACTGCGGCGCTACGACCGGCGTGAGTCTCTCGATTCCTGACCACCTCCATACAGGTGCCTCTCCCAATGCTCCACCATGTAGAGGCTGGCTCTTGCATGAGAGCCCACTCCTCCACTTTTTCCTTGCCTCTTTCCTCCACATATGCAAAAATGCCATCTAAAGCGGGCTTATAGCCCACTATTGTACTTGCTCCTACAGGTGCTACGCCTTCCACATAGCCATAAAGTCTGATGTGGCAGGTTAATTAAGAAGAGAGAGTCTAGTTTGGTGACCCCAGGAAGAAACGGTGCTAAGCGCGTGTACCTAGGTGAAAAGACAATTTTGAGTCTATAGCTAATTAAATGAAGCAAACTTAGCAACAAAAAACTAAGCACCTATGCATTGGGGACTTGAGTTGCTAAGCCATTTAATGCCCTTATCACCTCATCTAAGCACCATTTCATTGGAAGAGGTCACTCCTTGGCAAATGCAATAAATACTACGAAGAAAGGGATAGAGAGAAGTAAAAAATACTCCTATAGCCAACCTTATAGCTAACCTTGTTGTAGTATGAGTGACTAAGTGATGACTATGTATGACATGCCAACATCAGATAGCCTAACGCACCGTGTTAAATCTCCAAGGGTGCGACCGCGTGAGCAAGGCAACGGTCGTGGTAGGCGCGACTTCGATACGGGTTGCTGGCAGCCCTTGGATCTGAGGTCGAACGGTCGCATGCTAAGTTGCTGAAAATTTGCAGAATAACCCTCTAGGATAGGATATTCACCCATAGGTCTAGAATCACGCCATGCAACCATTCGATCTCAGATCCAAGGGCTCTGGGAAGACCGTATCATGGGAGAATGGAAAGCTTCGTATCACCTGTAATTTTGCCGACGCTTGACATGACATCGAAAGCCATTTAATTGGGCGTCGAGTAGACATGACATCTAATTGTCCCCCCATGTACTGTGCATGAATCCATTTATCTACTAGGCAAGCCACTACCCTGCCGTTCACACGCCCCACTCAGCATTTTTACAATCGAAAAACCGCTGGCAGTTCGCTCCTACTTGTTCCCGGACGTCCTTTAACATTACGACACTTCGCTCCTAGTCGTCCCATCCTTTCACATTACGGCAGTACCACTAATCCTAACCCTCCTCCCAAATCCATGGCGTCCCAAATCTCCATGATCAGCGGTGAGTACAAAGTTAGAACCATCACCGCCGATGAGTTCGACGTCATCCACACCCGTTCTTCCGCGACGGTGAAAGGATGCCTTGATCGCTTCAGACGCATGTTCGAAAACTCAAATGATGAGTGGGTCACTGGGCTAGATGTTGAGTACACCACAACCCTGGACAAAGACAAGTCTAAAGGAGGAAGAGAAGATGAAGCCCGCCGTGATCCAGGTTTGCGTGCATGACTTATGCTTGGTCTACCACATATGCCATGCCGATGTTGAGTGCGAGGAATTTAAGAACTTCCTCAAGGGCGGCCGAGTCAAATTCATTACTATAGACTTTACGAACGACAGAAGAGTCCTGGATCGGATAGGCCTCATTGTAGGCAACCCCTTTGACCTCCAGAAGAATGGGTTGGTGCCCTCCCGTAATCGGCCTTCAATGCTGACCCTGGTAGGAGCCATGGTTCATCCTTCGTACGGTAAACTGAAGAAACCTCCGCACACGTTTCATCGTGCATGGCAATGGAATGTACTAGATATAGACCACATCCACCATGCTGCAATGGATGTCTACCTTTGTTTCAATATCTACAAGGGTTGGATGAAGAGCAAGAGCCAAGTGTGCGATTCAAGCAAAGAAGTGTCGGCCAAGAGGAAGAGGGACAAGGACGAAGTCGAGGACGTGGACGAGGACTCCAAGTAAGGTGGCAGTGTCGTTGCTCATGGTGGTTCTAATGCAGTGTCTACCGGATTAGTTGCTTAGTTTAATTTGAGGTGTGCTTAGTTTTATTTGAGGGGTGTGTCTTGTTGAGCCCCCAGCAGAACTATGTTATGTTTCTTCTCGTTACTTTAACTCTTTAGTACGTACATACTAGTATTTCTTACAGTTCATCTTTTAGTTGGTATAGTACTACCACTCGTTTCTTCACATTATATACGTAAAATATATATGGCCAACATCATATAGTCAGCAGTTCAGTTGTCAAAGAATTTTACGGTGCTTAGTCTTATTTGAGGGGTGTGTTGTGCTGGACACCATTATTGTGACTCAAATCTCTTTTGCCATGTTATAATGTCATAAATATCGATGGACCAACATGCCAGCTCTCCCTCTATCTCACTACAGTAAAATAAAGTGTGGGGCCTACTTGATCCCAACAGCGTTCTTATTTTCCTGTAAAATTATTCGCGTGGTTACTCCTAACAAGCGGGGCCACACTTATCATTGTGAGAATCGGCTTATTTTTGTCATGTAACATGGTCAACGGGTTTGACGCGAAAATAACAATGTCTAATGGCATTTTTGAGCAAACATCTAACTTAACGATGGCATTTTTGAGATATCTAATTGCATTTTTGAGTAGGCATCTCACGGATCGATGGCATTTTTGAGTACTTGTAACTTCTAATGGCAAAACTGAGTAGTGATACACAACTAGTGGCATAAATAATAAGAACCCAACAATTAAATAGGTATGCTAATTTCTTTAATAGAATTTAGCACCCCATTTAAGCACGTACTTGCTTTTTTAATAGTACTATATGCATAATTTGGCGAGGAGCGCTCTCTATATGTACCACCTTTTTTCTTTAATTTCATCTTGTTAGTTTTGCTCCATGGCGCAATCCATCGATACTACTACTGTACAAAAGTACATTTTTTAAAAGGCTAGAGGGCGGGGCAGTCTAGCTTGCTCGGTTTCATGAGAGGCGAGGGCCTTTGTGATTTGACGGCTCATTACTGCTGGAAGGCGGGGCCTTGTGATTTGACTGCTCGTATAAATATGCCGACGACCTGAGGAGGAGCAAAGAGTCGTGCGGTATACTCAAGTTTTCCACCGGAGTACGACGGAGGAGCACGAAACACGGCAGCCCAGTGCCATATGGCGATAAAAAATGATCTAATTTGCTAGTCATCTCATTGTTAGCATTGTTCTATTCATGCCTCGCACAGAACATGACACGTGCGGCAAAACACCCGAGGCAAAAGAAGAAACACTGGAGCAAAAGAAGAAGGAAGATTATCACCCAAAAAAAGAAGGAAGACACACACACAAGTCTGGGGCGCTACTCTCACTACATGAAGGGTTGCTGGCCGCGGAGTCATAACTGCTTCTTCATCGCCTCCACGACCTCCATCTCCCTGCGCGTCTCCTCCGCCATCTTCTTCATTTTGTCCATGACACGGGATTTCTCGACGCGAGCCTTCATCATCTATTCCACGGCCGCATTACGTACCTTGACAGCAGCCGGGTGCTCGATGCGGAGCTTCGCCAACTCCTCCTTCTGTTCCATGACGAGGGCCTGCAACATCTTCATCGAGGAACTACTATTCTCATGCAGCTTCTTCCAGCTGGCGTTCTCCTCCTTCAGCAGGTCGAGCTCATGGCAGAGCTTCGCCTTGTCCTCCTGAAGTTGCAGGATTTCGTCGGTTCCCTTCTTCTCCAAGGCAATGCTCTTCTTCAGCAGCATCACCAAGCCGGCGGTCAACTCCCCCTGCTCATTGATATCAGCGGTCATGTCGTCGAGGCTCTCCTTCAGCAGCTCCACCAAGCCGTGTATGAACTCCTTCTGCTTATTGAGGTGCTTATTGAGCTGATCGGGCATGCCGTCGAGGGATAACGACTCCAGCACCGCCAGCTCGGCATGTTCGCCTCCACGGCTAGGGCGCTCCTGGGAGCCATCGCTTGCCCGTGAGAGATCTTTCGAGGTCTCTACGTGGTGGCAAGCCCACTCTTTTTTTCTGCAGCCTTGGTTGCCGCTCCCTTGTTACGAGTAGTTCTCGACCTAGAGCTCTGCACACCGGCCATGGCAAGCACGGATGAAGAAGAAGGACTTATGAGGAGGAAGGTAGAGTAATTTTCGGTTAGGTAGTTCCCCTTTTTATAACCTAAGTACTAGCACTAGTACTAAAACCTGCATAGTGGGAACACGTTCAGGTTTGGTACATACTAGTAGGTGTGAGCAGGCTTGCACTTAATTGTAGCACTAGTACTTCCGAATGTGATGGGAACAAGGTAAAGATTAATTGATGGTTTTGGTTTCGAGGCCCGAAACGGCTCCTGATGAGTTTAGTGCAACATAAATTTCAAGTACTCCCTCCATCTCAGTTTACAAGGCTTGCACGTGTATCTAGGTCGTCAATGTAACTTATATAAAATAAACTGTTTAACATAAAAAATATATCATTAAAAATAGAATATTTGAAGTTTGTAATGATATATTTTTCGTAATCTATGCCTCTTATTAGGTTGGTCAAATTAACGACCTCGGTACACATGCAAGACTTGTAAACTGAGATAGAGGGAGTACTACACTGCTCAAATGCGGTCGCACAAGTCAGTGATGTAACTGGTCGTACATGTCAGACCAAGCCGATGCGTGTCCCTTCGGTGAGATGCGGGTCCGACCGACCGTCTGTTAGTCCGACCGACCGTAAAGTATTACGCGATGGAGACATTTGGTTGTGGCTTCGGTTGATTGTCACAACCAAGCATTCTAAAACTAGTGATAAATCCATTACCATGTTTTTTCAAACGACCAAGTATTTTCACAGGAATACAACACATATAGATGGAGTGATTGTCAAGCTTGCAAACCGACATGGTGTTGCAAGTTCACAGCAGCAGCAACCGACTAGGTCACTGCATCGCTGGCGGGGAAGGAGGGCAGCTCACCTCGCCTACGATGCATGCCCAGCGGCTCCGCCATAACTAGTCCCGGGATTTGGCTTCTCCTACCGCCCATTTGAATAGTTGCACCGGGTGCTCATGCCATTGCGCAGGCATGCGCCTTCTTTCCTCCGCATTCGACTCCGTGAATATGATCTATGCCATTAGCCCTAGCTCGAAATCAATGCGACGCTGCCAGATGCTGACATCCCTCAGCATCTCTCCCCTGAGATCGACTTGCGCCTCTGCCTTGTGCTGCGCTAGGCGCAGCTCCTTGGAACTTCTCTCCAATCAATGCGACGCTTCCTCGATCCGATTTGCCCTTGCTGCCCACCACCTGAAACGCAGCCCTGGAATGTCCTCCGGCGCCACCGATCTGTGATTCCAGAGCAATGGATCCCCTCTAAAACACATGTGGGTTTCCCTCAAAGGCGGCAGTGCTGCGGGCCGCAGCGAGAGGGCAGCCCACGGGATCCTGTGATCTAAGGGATTATCCATGGCGGGATCCGATGGGCAAGGCGAGGAGGCAAGCCTAGGCGCTGGGAGAGCCCTACGAGGCTAAGATAAAGATAGTACTACTCCACTCCGTCCATATTTAAATAGAAAGGCCACCAACAGTAGCCCTGGCAAAAATTGATCATGCTGCCTGCCTCCTGGTTTATTGGCCCCCTTTTTATGACACTTTTTATTGGCCCCCTTTATTATGTTAGTACTTACAAATATGGTCAAAAATTGGCACAAAATACGAAGGAGACCAATGGAAGTACTAGCAACCCATGATCTAACTACTCGCATGCGCGCAGTGGAGTAGTAATGTCTTTCTTCCGCCCTCACGTCCACTCAATTTGCATGCGCTGTATTAATTGACCATCAATGAAGTGAAGGACTTTACACGCGTCAAATTATCACATAGGGTGGATCTTCGTACAAAATGCGTCTGCCCGTGTACCCGCGTGTGCGTGCGAGGGAATGAGTGTGTGCGTGGCGTGCGTGCACATCTTCGCTTCGTGCATGTACCGCCAGTGTGGCTCAGAGAGGACGAGTACATTCTTTTGGAACCAGTAGCACATCACTGTGATCAATCCACACAAGGAGGTCGCGACAACGCCTCCACATGTGCCACGTGGCTTCATGAACTGTAAGAGAGACACTGTGTAGCGTGCCATTGGAATTTTAATTTACATGTTTTGCACATACTCGAAGTACTAGTAAGGTACACACGCATTGCACGCATCAGATTTGGCAACCAAATTATGAATAAATACCACACTATAGCATGTAAGCTCTGAGTCATATATGCCTGATGTAGACCTTCGTTTAATTCTTATAGTTCATCTCATTCAAAATCAATTAGTTTTTATAAAAAACCTAGGGCCTCCTTGATTCGTAGGATTTCCAAAACGCGGGAATAGGAAAAACATGGGATTAGAGTGGAATGTTGTCTTGAATCCTACAGGATTGTACGAGTGTTTGATTATGCATAGAAAAAGGCAAGATTCTTTCAAAGAGGTTTGAGTGGATGGGATGTTTCCTATGAAATCTAGTGCAAATGAATCCTATGGAAAAATTCCTATGGTTTACAATCCTACAAATCAAACAACCAAGATAGGAAAAATCCTAAGGATTAGAATCCTCCAAAATTCCTTTGAGAATCCTTTGAATCAAAGAAGCCCTTAATCTATTTTATGATTCATGGAATTGTGCATTGTAAAGCATAAAGTAAAAACAAATAATGGCAATTCAACTAGAAAAAAAGTTTGGGCAGTTGTGATACGGAAGATTCTAGAGCAAAGGAGAAGCACTTGTGTTTTGAGGTTTGTGCATTATGCTTAAGTTCAACCATGGAGTCTGCTAGATTGTACATGTGGCAAAATCTGGTGGGGGGCTAGAAGATGGTGCGAGGGGCCAAGTGGAGGGAGACTATGAAGGAGTGCACAAGTGCGAGATCGATATTTAAAGAGAGGGGGCGAGAACGTGCGTTGTTGCACGCAGTGGCGGAGCCATGAAAAATAAATGAGCTAGGGGGCCAAGCATTGCTAATCCTTTACGAGGAGGGCCAATTCATCAACTTAAACCATTTTACCAGCAATTTTCTAATGATCACATTCATATTAGCCTCGATATATAGTGATGTTAGGGGGGGCAGGGCCCTTGCTGCCCCTGTCTTCGCCACTGTGCGCGCGTCTGAGAGATGAAGCGGAAGGCATGGATGATGAGAGGGGGACGTTGGATATATAATTAATGTGGGTGTATTAGCTATGTAATCCTGTATAGTGAGGTATAGATTGATCGATGTGGACGTGGGAAAGAGGGTGAGACCTCACTAGATATATAGATTGATCTGTTTGTGTGGAAAACTGTGACAGACCTAGCTATATATACACACACATAGAGGAACATCGATCATTGCGCATGCACATGATAGATAAAGAATGCCCGATATGATGGAGAGGGGGAGGTGTGTGTGTGCATGCATGGGAGACCGACCTGAAGAAAAAGATTGCATGTGTGCGATGGATAATGCCGACTGGTAGTGTGTGTGCATGCATGCACGAGAGAAAGTTAGGGGTACAATTATAAAGAGAAGACGACTGTGTGGGTGTAAAAGACTAGGTGAGGTCATAATCAATGTAAAGTTGAATTCAAATATTTGAATAAGAGATCATGATGTTTGAAACCCATGCATGCATGAATATAACTTAGATATGCGCGGTGTGGTTTGGAAATGAGCATGTTGTACTGTATACACATTGAACAAGGTCAGATTGATTTGAATTTGAGATACCGATGGCACACATCGTTTGGCCACATTGCATCCGTGCATGGACACACAATTCTAATTGGAGATGATGGGTGGCTTTCGCATCACATATCTATATCTATACCCCTATATATTATATTTTATATTTTTATATAGTGTGCAGATAACTTTAACTTTGAAAGATGGTCGTTGGATGAGGCCAATCCGATGGTGCAGAGATGGAAAATTTGAGAACTACTGGTCGTTGGATATCATCTAGATTCCACCAGATTTTGCCACGTGTACAATCTAGAAGACTCCATGGTTGAACTCAAGCATAATGGACAAACCTCAAAACACAAGCACTTCTTCTTTGTTCTAGAATCTTCCGTATCATAATTGCCCAAATGTTTTTCTACATGATTTGCCATTATTTGTTTCTACTTTATGCCTTACAACGCACAATTCCATGAATCTTAAAATAGATTAGCTTTCTTATAAAAACTACGTGATTTTGAATGAAATGAACTATAAGAATTAAACGAACATCTACATCATGCATATATGACTCAAAGCTTACATGCTATAATGTGGTATTTATTCATAATTTGGTTGCCAAATCTCATGCGTGCAATGCACGTGTACTTTACTAGTCTAAATGGTGTTTGTGTGTGTGTTGTGCGAGTTAAACACATTGTACGTAGTATATCATACATGGTTTAGATTCCGAACATCTAGCTAGAGCATACATGCACTATGATTTGAATTCAACATAAAATGGATACATATATTTGAATTTGAGATCGTATGTACATGTAGTTCGTATTTATATAGGAATTTACTTCTCCTATATTCATGTCATGTGTTGTGAAGATAATATTTAGATGGTTGTATAACTAACCCGAGTACAACCCATTCAAACAGGGAAGATGTACTCAAATTTAGTCCATATGCTAGACAACACACATTGTTTTTTTATTGTTGAGGGAAGTGCAAATTGTTTTGGTACTGTACACGTCATGTTTCTTGTCCCGATTTTTTTAGTTTTTTTGTTGTATTTCAATGCATTTCTAGTAATATAGTAAAACGGGGCATGGCTCTCTCTAGTGGTGAGGTGCGAATTGTCTTTCTTTTTGGTACACGGTAAGCTTGTTCTCCCGAAATCTCAAGCCGCGCCTTGTCATGCCGGAATTTCAAGCTAGCGTCTCTGTCTATCGTGCTGCGAAACTCCCGCCTCTTCAACCCGTGCCTTGTTACCCCGAAATATTTAAGATATATCTTTGTCTCGTTGTGCTCCGACATCTCCCTCCATCTCAACTCGCACCTTGCTATTCCAAAATTACAACGCGTGCAAAAGCTCCCACCTCCTGTGAAATCCCGACACGCAAAATGCCCGTGATACCCCTGAACTGAAAGAACCGCCTAGCTCAAATCGGTGGGGGTACTTTTGTAAATTACCCCACATTTCGGACAAGCGCTTCCCTAAGCCATGGTTCCCCACTCCCATCCCATCCGCCCACCCATTCATACACCGAGGCCGCGAAAACCCGCGAAGCCCCACACCCTCCTCCGTCCGCCACCCAGCCGGAGCCTCTTCCCCGACGTCGTCATCCACAGCAACACCTCGACGTCCCTCATCCACCGTACCGGATGAGGATCCGTCGTTGATCTCGTCGTCCTGCCGGTTCAGCCACCCCGCCTCCATCTCCAAGGAGCTGCCCCGATGTTCCCCTCGTCTTTCGTGCCGCCTCCATTCCCACACCGCCGTCTTCACCTGCACCACCGAAAGAGTAGCATCATCACCATTTCCTCGGATGAAGCTGTGGCCTAATCGGCGCCACCAAAGAGGTTGTACACTAATCGTCGCATTTTCTTCTTGATTCGATCTCACGGTGCTATCGACGCTCGGTCCCGAGCCGACACGGCGTGGCTCCATCCACGGCGGCGTCGCCGGTCACTTCCTCCACGGCATCGGTCCCTCGGCGGCGACGTCCACATCAGTAGGAGCTACTGCTGCTTTAGCTCTCGCTCGCGCTGCTGCTCTGCTCTTGCTCTCGGTCCCCTGCCTGGTCTGCTCTTGCTATTTCTCTTGCTCTTGCTCGCGTTGCTGCTCTCGCTCTTGCTCTTGCTTGCGATGCTGCTCCGATTTAGCTACACTTCAGTCGACTGAATCGACTTTTGGGTCAGTCAATTTTCAAGG
>NC_057811.1:322841262-322843985 GCF_018294505.1 Triticum aestivum | reverse complement strand
ATCTATCATAGGGTTCAGGGTGGGGGCGGTGGTGGGGCGGTGGCGTGGGGATCGCCGGAGAAAAAGCTCGGCACGGGGAGGCCTGGAGGGATGGCCGGGGCGGCGGCCGACCGGCGGTGGGGAGAGGTTTCGGGGTGGGCGGGGCGGCGGGGGGCGGCTGTTTGGCCGGTTGTGGCTGGCGACTCAGGGGGGTTGAGTTTGAATATGAACTGCAGGCCCTTGATTTCATATCCAACGGCTGAAAAATCGACTGACCAGAGATGAAAAAGTCAGTCGACTGACGTGTAGCCTCACCTGATGCTGCTACACGACCAGCTGCCCCGGCTCTCGCACGCGCAACTGCTGCTACTACTGCTTTTCTGCTACTAGTGTGTTCAGTTTCGACAGCAAAATTCAGTTTCGACAGTTAAGTTCAGTTTCGACAGTTAAATTCAGTTTCGACAGTTAAGTTCAGAGATGAAAGGCTGATGTATTTTACATCTAGCACTTTGTGGTTATGTATTTTACGTCATCTATTGGAGATGCTATTAGAACTCCACTCAGGTTAATGTTGTCTCTCTTGTCCTGCTTCAGCCTCGGCGTCATACAACTCACCGGAGCTGCTCCAACGACGAAACCCTCCATCACAGCGGAGCAGTACCTCGGGCTCCATCTCCAGATGCCTAAGATCTTCTTCCCCTCCTCCGATAGCCAAGTCAGCCGGAGCATCCTCACCGACCAACCCAATCACGCTGAGATCGACATGGCTTCGCCAAAGAGGTTGTACACTTGTTGTATCTCTTTTTTACTCTACATGTTATATATATTTTCACGAGCACACGTAGTAACGTGAAATACAATTATTTTATCCTACTATATAACAAGCAGTGAGGTACCAGGCAACTTAGCTATCCGTGATAACTCTCTTGAACGCCATCATTATTTATCTCTGCGCGTTTGAGCTGTGCATTTGTCGATGGGCCTGGGTGTTGAGCTAGTAGGGCAGTGGCCTGGGTCCAAAGTAATAGAAGTAGCACAAAAACATTTTTTGAGTGTAGGCTTTTCCTTGCTCAAGCCTGCCTACTAGAATCGCCGGTGCTTGAAAGGAAAAGTGAAGGAAAAACATAGGAATTGGAAAGTTTCCTATGGTACTACTATTCATGAATTTGGTTCAAAGGAATGGAGCAAAGGAAAACTGTAGGATTTGTTCCTTTAGTGTCTCCTTGAAAGAAAAACCGTAGGAATTTTAATTCCCACTTGTCCTCCTTTTCAAATTCCTATTCATGAAGCACAAGACTAAGAGATAGTAGCATAATAGCATTATAACCATACATTTTTTTGTGGTTTGACTTAATCTCACCATGCTTCTTTGCATCCTGTGATCTCCAATTCTTGTGAATCAAACACCTAGATTGGCAGAAATCCTGTGTTTTTAAATTCTTTGTTTTGCACGTGCATTCCTATCCTATTCCTGTCTATTTCCTATCCCTGCATTGTTAGAATCCTCAAATTCAAACAAGCCCTTACACAATTACTTCTGTTATAGATATGTGTCAAAGAAAACCTTGTGTGGTTTGTCCTGCTCCTGCTCAGCTGCTCCAACGATGGAAGGGTTCACCACAACAGGGATCCGCTCTCCAGACTGTCTTTCGCCGCCTCAGATCTTCTTCCTCGCCGCCTGCAGCCACGACAACTGCATTACCATCATCAACTGAGCAGATGACCTTGAGGACTACACGGGTCCGCAAGAGAGGTCGCACTCTTTCGTGTCTGCTTACGTTATGCATTGCTTAATATGATGACATGCTACTTTATCATCGTGTTCACCTATTAGACTCCGATTCAGGTCCAAACTAATGCTGAAACTTGAGTTTTTAAATGGTTGTGGGGTACATATTGGGGCAGCAACCAGTACTATCTGTCTACTATCTGGTTAATCTCGGGTGTCTACTATGAGTTTCATGTTGGGTGCAAACAAACATTAAAGGAGCCATTATCTGTATTTTTTAACTAAAGCTATTATCTGCCTGCTATCATTGGTTTTGGGTCTATCCACAGTTTGCTACCATCACTCTGGATTTGTGCATGCACTCCTTACATAATCTCACTATGTTTTATTCCTATGCATGTCAGTTATTGTACACAATGGAACTGAACATGTAGAGCAAAAGAGACGAGCCTTGCGTGGCAATAAAATTTCATGCAGACATCGCTCCATGGTGGGCGCAAAGGCAGCCCCCCTCCACCCATTTCGGATCGTAATCAAGAGGAAGATAACTGTTCTGAGGGGGATTCAAAAGGAGAAGACCACTCCTATTTACCCCCTGAGGTCTTCGCTCTAACTTGGCATGCTGATGTTGGTAATATCATGCATATGGTGCCTTGCATTGCTTACTGTGTACATCAAATATGTCATCTGCTTAGTTTAGACATGCTTTGTGTCAATGCCATCTGTTCAGTTTCTTTATCGTATATGTGAATCATGCAATGCCATCTTGTTTAGCCAGGCATCATATATGTGCATTTTGCAATGCCACCCTAGTTAGCCAGTCATCTTATATGTGAACTATATCATGCCATCATTTTTTATTACGTGTTAAATTTGTCAACAATTTTATTACATTCAATTACTCTTCCTGTGCATTAGCCATTCGACATGGTCATGGAAAAATCTGGAGTGGAAACAAGGTCTTCAGAGCAGACAATGCTATCTGACGAAGCGCATGTCTTGCTGGTTACGGATA